>NC_035434.2:80488305-80792234 GCF_002127325.2 Helianthus annuus | reverse complement strand
TCGGAAATCCTATGCTCACAAAGGAGGATTACGATCAGATAGACGCCGAAGAAATGGAACTTATGGACATCAAATGGTGTCTAGCTAGTGTCCTTAGACGAGCTGAAAAGTTCAAGTTGATTATTGGGAGAAATGATTTTCTTGATGCACACGTTTCTACTTTAGGTTTTGATAAATCTAAAGTTACTTGTTTTCGATGCAGGGAGAAAGGTCATTTCAAAAGAGAATGCAAGAACAGAGAGGCAAATGGTGCTTAGAATCCGTTTGGAAAAGATGATTACTACCGGAAATCTATATACCAACAAGTGGGACAGCAACAACATCAAGAACCACAGGTGGGTCATGGTAGAAAGGTGATCGAGGATTCAAAGAGAGCATGTCTGGTGGATTTTAACTGGAACAAATACATATCACCCAAAAGCAAAGCATGTTTGATCAATCAGGATGATGAAAGGTTACCTGAAGGATTCAGCTGGGATATGTTTGTTGATGAAAAAGGAGAATTTAAAGCATTCATTGCTAAGATTGTTAAAGAACCAGATATGTTTGCCACATGGATGAAGTCTATTGGTGAGACTATGAAGAATGTGGAGGAAGAGTCTGTTGCATCTGATGAAAGCTCACATAGTGCAGATGAAAGTTCACAAAGTGATGCCAGTTTAGAAAAAGAAATTGTTTTTGATAAAACACCATCTGATACTGATTCTTCAGATGATAATTCTGACAAATCTGTAGCACTTGATCAGTCGCCAACAGATGACAGCAGTGATGACAAAGAAGAAAAACATATTAACATTGCTAAATCTCATCTGTCTCCTGAAAGTTTTCATTTTTAATTTGCAGATCGCTTGGAGAAACTGAAGGAAAAACGGGCTGCAAAAGAACAAAAGGAAATGAAATCTGAAACTGTTGCTGAGAAGATTGTTGAGACTAAGCAGGTCGGTGAAGCAGAAAAAGTGACCGAAACTGAGAAAGTGGTCGAAGCTGAAAAGATAGTTGAAATTGAAAAGATTGTAGAGGTCATCAAGCCATGTTCAAAGTGTCTTGAACCATGCAAGCAATGTGCAGCTAAAGATGAGAAGCTGGCAGAGTATGAGAAGAAGAAGGAATAGTTGCTATTCAATCTTAATTATGTGAAAGAATCTTATGATGTTTTGAACAGAACTGTAACTGGTCTTCAAAAGACAAACTCTGAACGAGAAGATGCTTTGACGATGATGAATGCTACGATGATGTCTAAGCAAAAAGCTATCAACTTCTACATAGAGGAGAAGGCAAAGTGGAAGCTAGAGTTGGAAAAAGAGAAAACTGAGAATGAGAGGATCAGACGTTTATTGCAGAGTTATTCTAGTTCTGATTATCTTATTGATCGAATTTATTCGACTGTTGCAGGTTTTGAAGCATTCAAAGACGACAAGCCAAAGAAGAAGGATACTGGTAAGAAACCGACTGTTAGCTATAACAAGTGTTCGCCTCCAATCTGGGAAGGGTATTCTCCCAGAAGACCAAACGAGGAGCAACTTGAAAAAGCGGTCAATATAAAGCTAAAAACCGACACAACTGATGATTTACCAGAAAATATTGACGTTATTTTCACATCGTCTGACACAGATCATGAGTCTGAGTTAATCAAAAAGGTGGTCGATCTGGTGTTGGATACTGATGAGGAGTCTGAGTCAAAGTCTGAGTTTGGAGGTTCAAATTCTTCAGTCAACAGTCCAAAGTCGTCGGTTAAACGGTCTTATAGTAAAGAATTTTTGTTATCGAAGAAAAATTTGAATGATGAAACATTTGAAGCTGCATACACTTTAAATGATTCTGACAAATTATACTCTGACAAAGAGTTTCCAATAAGAAGTGTTCGTCTTGACATGATCAAAAAGGTTTTCAAAATGACAGAAATTAATATTTCTGAAATAAAAGACTTAAATCTTACTGGAAAACCTAAAAAATACACTTCAGGAGTACAACAACGTTTAAACAAGAAAAAAGGTTATAATTCTGGTTCTTGTTTTCAAAAGAAACCAAACCATAATGGTAGCTACAAAAAGAAAGGATTAGGAATTATTCCACCAGAAAACTATAAAAATGAGAAAAATTCTAAAACAAAAACAAAATTTGTTTCAGGTGGAAGTGCAGAGGAAGAACAAAAGAAACCTTTCTAGAGACAATCAAACCAGGAGTTTCTTGCTGAAAAGAAGAGAAATGGAACTGGAGTTTTTCATCCGAAAGAAACTCGAACCTGTTTCAAGTGCAATGAAGCTGGCCACATTGCATGGAACTGCCTAAAGAATATCAAGACAAAACCAGGAGTTTCTGAAAAACTGAAAGAAAAAATGGTTGATGTTGAACCACCAACTGAAAAAGTCAAAATTTTTGAAAATTCAATTCATGAAGTTGGTGAGTGTTCAAAGAAAAATGTTTACAAAAAGAAAGCCAAGAACAACCAAGTGTGGGTTGTTAAAAAGGTTGATGAGAAAGTCGGCGATGAATCTGGTTCCACAAAGCCAGAAGAGCCACTGATTGAGGTAAAAAATTCAGTGAATGATGATGTCGAGAAAGTTTGAGAAAGTTAAACAGAAAGTTGGTAAAGATGTAATCTCAGGTCAGTTTTATTCTGAGAAAACTGAGTTTGATGTCGAGAAAGTTTTCAATGGAAATGTTAAGAAAATTTTTGGGAAAATGCTTGATGGGAAAACAAAAGGGGTTAAAGATTTCTATGCAACTAAAAAGGCAACTTACAACCCTACTATGCATGAATTGAAAACACTCAAGTCTGAAAAGACTTGGGTGGAAATTCTCTTTCCGTGAACATCAGGACTAGCCGGAGATCCCAAGTTTGTAATCGTGGACCAGGAATCAGCATCATTCATGTTTAATGAGTTTGTATGAAAGTTTTGGAAATTGTTGAAACTTTACAGGTTGAAGGACTACGCCGGAACTTCCAGGTTGGTAATTGCGAAGTAGGAATCGGCATCCTTGATTGGTAAAATGACGTGTCTAGATGTTTTATTCCTACACATGGTACAGGTGTTTGTGTTTTTACAAGTGGTAAGAGGTTAGATCTTACAAGTGATTCGTCAAGGTCATTAGTTTGAACTTGATGTAATCCTATACAAGTAGTTGAATGAACAAGATGATGAACCAATCCCTACAAGTGGTTTTCTATCTAACTTACAAGTGGTAAAAACAAACTTATTTTTCGGAAAAATCATTTTGATTAAAACAAACTTAAGTGTTTTGAAATCAAAATGAGAAAATAGTTTGTTGAAAGGGGGAGTTCTGATTGTTTATGCCAAGTGGATGGCGATCTGAGGCGTTTCCATGTCGGTTGTCAAGTTTCTGTATAGTGTGTTTTCAATTTTCCTTAATATGTTTGCATTTTAGGGGGAGTAGAAAATTTCAGAAAATCCAAAAACATTAGAATATTTGAAAACCCAAAAACTTGATAAAATCAAAAATGAGTTTTGTTGTTTAAAAGAGGAAATGATAGTATATCAGTGGACTGTCACAACATGCTAAAGAATTGGAAAGTTAAAATGTGATAAACAAATCTCACTGCGGATATGCCAGTAGGTTTTTGCACATTTAGTATATTG
Organism: Helianthus annuus; assembly: GCF_002127325.2. Taxonomy (NCBI): domain Eukaryota; kingdom Viridiplantae; phylum Streptophyta; class Magnoliopsida; order Asterales; family Asteraceae; genus Helianthus; species Helianthus annuus. The sequence goes on along the minus strand of NC_035434.2, from coordinate 80,788,635 downwards.
TGATGGGATATAAATCTAAATTCAAACTTGCTTATATCGTGGGTAACAACTTCTTGGATATATGGGTAACCCCGAAATCTTGTTTGAAAGGTCCCTCTTTCTGAGATACTAGGTCTTTATGCTTAGTGATATCTGGGGTATTATCCCGGGACTTCTGCTGTATGGAAATACTGACCTAGTCCCCGTATAATACTTTTCGCAAATGCTTGAAAAAGCGCCGCCCTCAGCAAATTGATGAAACAATAAAATTGATAGTCATTGCTATTGTATCAAAAGATCCTCTAAAGGGGACACACCAAAAGTCGAGCCGTCATCTCTCTGCTGAACAGAAGTTCTGACCTGAGCTCTCACGGTTTCGTACCTAACCCCTTACAGATATCATCTAGGTATATTCACCTGTAAGACTGAATATTGGGATCTGGATACGGGAGTATATTCAAGTGGTGGGACACGCGATTAAGTTGAAGTGCTTAAAACATTAATATCGTATCTCGGATCAGTTAAAATTTATGTGAAAATTTAAGTGGACAAATATACTGACAATCTAGGTGAATTGTTTAGAACTTGAAATGAAATGAAGCTTAACGGTGTTGGTGACTTGTCTCAAAAACTGATATGATCCTCTTACCCAAACTCACAAAAATATTGTCTGTAAATATTTCTTTACTGCATTTTATTTCTCTTATTTCAAAATCCAAAAAGATTTTAGTGTGTTTTAGCATAAATTTTGAAAAATACAAAAAGATTTTTGACAACTGATGTTGGAGAGCTGATTTTCAAAATTACGAGTGCTAAACATGATGACGATGTGGTGAGGGGGAGTCTGTGTTTGTAAACAAAATGTTTTTAATCTATAATTTTACAAGTGGTTCATCAAGTTTCTTAAGAGATAATTTTTTTTATCTGAGGGAGAGTCTGTGTTAGTGCATGCCTTTATAGTTGAAATGTTTAAATGTGAGAAATTTACTTTGAGGTAGAGTTTATGAAGGTTTAAGTATGAGCTGGGTTTAAAGATCCTGAGCTGGAAGAGAGCCAGATGACGATCTTGGAATCAAAGCTGAGTGATTGAGAGCCAGGTTGATCGATCCTGAAAAGCTTGTGTTTAAGAGATCCAGGTTCCGATACCTGAGGATTCTGTGGATAGAGCATGAGCCAGGTTTTGATATCTGAAGACTGTGTGGAGAAAGTGAAAGCCAGACTACGATCCTGAAGCAGATGATGCTGATGAACTTAAGGATTGCCAGCACATTGTTAGGGGGAGTCTGTTGATGCTGAGAAGAGAAAGTGAAGCCCAGAGACTGATCAAGAATGAAGATGCGAAGACTCGACACGTACGACTCGTCAACATCTGAGGGGGAGTCTGTTAGTGCATGCATCTGTCGACTTTGTCTTGTATCGAGTCTTAGTCTAGATAGAATAGATCAGGGCACGCTATTCGAGAAAATAGGAATGCTTAGAATGTTTTAAGCTGATTCCGCTCGAAATGGTATTTGACCATTTCAAGCGAAATCACAAGTATTGATTCCGCTCGAATGATGTTTAGGTTGATTTCGCTTGTATTGCTGATTCCTCTCGAGCATGTTCGAGCGAAATCAAGCACACTATATATAGTTGTTTCAAGCGAAATCATAGTAACTGTTCGTGAATTTCATACCGAGGTGCTGCCAGTGTGAAGACTGATTGTAATTGCTGTTAAATCAATATAATCAGTGATTAAAGTGAAGATTTAGCTGTTTCTACCTTTGTTTCTTGTTTTCCGCACCTGAAACAAAGTAAAACTCCTCTGAACGACTCGTTTGGGTCATCTACACGATCCTACAACACCTATGTCACTTCAACCATCAAATAAATACCAAACCAATGAAATATTGTATTCATACTTGGGATTTGTAAAAACATGTGTATCATTTGCACATATCAATTCCTGTTCGATTTCAAGCCTTAAATCCCTTTCTAGAAGGTTATACGCGAACTGATGCGTCAATATAACCAATTTAATGCAACAAACACTCTGGAACAGTGACATAGGCTTAACATACCATAAATAACCTTTACATGACTTAGAAATAAGTTTTGGATGGTTTGGTGTGTTGAAATCAAGTTTGTTCGATCGCAGGGACTATTTGCGTCAAACTGCGAAACTATACCAATTTGTATAGTAACGAACATTCTGGAACATGACCATAAGTTAAACATACCCTAACTATCCTTTACATAGCTTAGAAATAGGCTTTGAGGGGTTCGGTATGCTAAAATGAACTTATTTGATCAATAGAGACTAAAAGCGTCAAAAGTGCATAAGTTGCATTTTCGCGCATATCTTACGTCCTGAATATATCCGGACATCCAAAAATTTATGTAATCATTAAAATATTTTATTTTAGTGATTGGCATGATAAAATTCCATTCGTCACGTAACTTGGATCGTTTTTGTGTTCATTACGATTTCCGTCGTAATTAACCGAACAACATAACCGTACGACCAAACGAGCCGACATCCGAGATGTTTTGAGCATATTTTATGTTCCATATACTTTAACATCATTTTAGAGCCTTGAAATGAGGTTAACAGGGCTTTAAAATGCAAAACAAAAATCAAGTTTTACAAGTAGGGACCATTTTTGAAATTTCTGACCAGATTCAATGAACCTAGTCCAATTTTGAGTGTTGATGGTTTTAACCCATGGTTTTGCAAAACCATGGGCTGATATTTAATGATATTTTTTGTGACAACCCGCACTTTGAGGTCAGAATCACCTAACCTCGTAACACTCAACTCGTATCGTTACTCTCCATGCTCCATTCTACGTTATAATTAGGTGTGTGTTATGTCAAGTGGATAAATATGTTTTAATTGTGTCTGATTGTTTTCTGAATGCTAGTGTTGGTATTACGAAGTCGGCCGCGCACTATTCCAGGTCGCACACTACACAACCGGCTGCACACGCAGGTGTGAGCATGCCATGTATTCTTGGGCCGGTTAGCCCAATGTAAGCCAAACTCCTCTTAACCTTCGGCCCAACCCACCGATTCTTTTGTTGGATGCAATTTATGAGAACATGTGCACACCCTCTTTTGACAATCATTTGTAAAACCCTAGCTCCCTTGATATTGACGACAATTTTCTTTCCTCCACACCGTTCCATCATCAATGGCAGACATCGACTATGGTTCCTTCAAAACCCTTGGTCACGTTTTCTACCTTGCACTCTCCTACTATACTTTAACAACAAACCTCACCATGAACATCCTCCCATTATCGGAATATTATTGGAGCAAGTGAAGTTGTCAGGACACGCGGAGGATCACGACGGGAACCGTTCTTCGACTCTTAAATACTTGATGACACGAAGGTGTCGCCGGATGCACCCGAAACTCTCCGTCTCTCGACTCGTCTCTCTCTCTCTCACACGAACACTTGGTTAGTATAATCGTCACCGATTTGGTTTCCACTTTGTATGTATCCTGGCTTTGGGATTAGATATTGTGTGGTGTTGATGTTTATATATTCATGGGGACAAACTGTTAACATAATCTCAAAGTGAAGATGTATATTTATGCATGAGGAGTAGGACAAACTGTTAACATAGTCTCAAAATAACCATGGAAGTGGAATTCGTGATCTCTGGTTGCATGTGTACTATATTCTGATAGTAATCATATGAATGCTTGGTGATGGATTTCATGAAAGCGTACAACCGATTAAGTATAGGGTACAACATGGTCATGCACATATACAATGTTTAAACCCACTATTTGTTTAAGTAACGTCGATGAGCATGCTCAAACCTGTTGCCTGTCATATTAGTTTCCATCGATGTTGTTTGTTATTTGACAAGGATGGTTTATACTGAATGATAATAAGTGATTATATACGAAACTTGTAGGATTAAATCATAAGTTGTTAGTTGATTTCAATGACAAATGTATGAACTAGATTGTGAGTATTTATCATACAAATAGCTTGAATATAGAAGCTAGGTTTTAATGGTGGTACAATCCTATATGCATATAGTACACCACAAGTAAAGATGCATGTTTTGAATCTGTGTATTATAGGGATTTATCTTATTCAGATGGATTTTGATAGTAATATGATGATTTGTTATCATGGTCGCACATGAATATTTCAATGGGGTTTTCTTTGGCTGCAGTTGGGTGTCTTTTCTCATGAAATCCAATCCTATTCAATAAATATTATAAGCAACAACAGTACACAAATTCTTAAACTATTATAAATGTGTATATGGATTCCAGGTGTCCAATCTTGTATAATAAATGTGGTCATCACAATATATTAAGTCATATGTCATCCTTGCCCATTTTTGTAGAAAATAAATAAGATATTCGAATATGTGTATATTTAGTAGAATTCTTTTTATGTTGAATTGAACAAAGTGGCCTGCGCAAGATACCCCCCCCCCTCACATGTCCACGTTTGTTGGAAAATTACATGCATTTGAATTTGTTGAAGTTATTAGGATCCGCTTTGTTCTACATAATTACGTAGCACATGTATTATGGTTGAAGCTTGATTTTTAGGATGTGATGTAAGGGTCCTAAACCAAAAACGGCATATTCGGAATTAATTATAAAACTTACCATCCACCTTTGGAACAATATACATGGGGTATCAAGTGTGTTATAATCCCTTGAGACTGGGTGTACTCTGGTTCACGGGGACTTGCTGTCTGGGATGCTGGAGTGGTCATGGGTCGAGATACATGGAAACATGAAAAGAGACTAGCTGATTTGATACACTTGAATTTGGTTAAACTATGTATTATGCTTCCGCTGAACATAACGAGTTATAAATTATGATTTTGTAACACTTGTTTGAAATGAATGAAAGCCTTTTTAGTTGAAAACTTGTATGGGTGAAACATGATTAGTGGCTCTTTGTTGGTACGTCACACGCCTAACAGGGGTATTCCCTAGGTGGTATTTTGGGGGTGTGACAATTTGGTATCAGAGCCACTGGTTATAGTGAACATGGTTTTAAAACGTTTTTGTTAAACCAGACTATAACCGAACAATTCTGAATACGTGAATACGACAATGACACTCAGCTCCAGATTGCAAGGTTCGTCTCTCGCATACTCATTGTACTGCATAACGAGTGAACACTTACATATGATATTGCATGTGATTGCACGTTTAGCACAACAGTATGAATTCATGTATTACTTGCATGTGTTATGTGACTGATAGGGTGGTATTTCCCTAAACATTCATGACTCACGTTTTGTGATGTTCTTTGTTTGCTACTCGAGTTTGGGGAACCATTTTACATGAGTTAGGTGGAGCTGAGATGAGCATGCAAATCACAGTATTATTGTGGGTGCACACATAATAATAGTGTGGGGTTCATGCGAGTCCCAATGAGATTTAACAAGTGAAAAAGGGGTTCCGTTCCGTTATTTGGTTGATGTGAATCACAACAGTCTATAGGAGTCATAGCAGTGATTGTCTCCTACTTGAATGTGATCTTTTCACTTCCCTCTGAAACCTTTCGAATCTCGATGCTATCGAGAATTACCTGAACACCCATCTGAATGCCTAGCAAACTGTGTAGAATGCTAGGTGCTTGTACGAACGTCCCTGAGTGGATGTTGCAGCGTCAATGATTGGTCTATACCCCCCAACTCCTCTTTGTTGTTGGAACTCAACGTACTGATGTCTTAGACCCCGAAGCGATCACATCTGCAACACTCTAGAAACATACCGTGCGTTACCCAGTTGACTTGCAAGAACGATGGACAAGAGGATGCGCGTAAAGCCTCACCAAACTCAGTATTAGAACGACTCTGATTACTGGCAGCGAACATCAGCAATTTGACTTCGATCAAATCCTAAGCGACTTATGAGAGTCAACTCTTACGAATCAATCGGGATATCGGCGATGACCATCGATTGTAGTATGGAATGTGTGACTGTCAGCACAATGAGTAACGCTATAGGACGTGGCAAGAAAATGTGACAAGATGGGGACTTTCTCGATGAAGGATTGTAGGGCTCCGTTTCAAGCAACGACATTAGAGGCAACAGTTATGGCAACATCAAGGTACTTGTAATCGTAGCATGGAAACGAAGGTGACATTGGCAAGGAATGACTGCTGTTAAGTCAAGACGTCAACAATCGAGGGAACGACGGCAGTCTTGGAAATTTTTGTAACGAAAATAACAAACACTGGAAAAGAAACTCATGGAAGGGCATTTAGGATTGGCGTGGGCGACGCCAGGATTATAACAGCATGGTGGCCTGCATGTTCTTGGTAACTAATCGCTTCGTCTCTGTTCTATTTAACCCTAATGCTCCATCAAACTGAACCTGTTGTTAAATCGACTGGTAGCAAGACAAGTAAACTCTCATATGTTCGTTGGATGCAAACTCGACCTTGTGGGACCAGTATTCGACATCTAACCTTGATAGTTTGATTGTAGTAGTTAGTGTGGATTGGTTATCCAGATATCGCGCATATATACCTTGTGAGAAGAAAACTTTGAGTATCCCTCTCCTTAGTGGCAAATCGTCGTCTGTCCTAAAGCATCAGAGTGGTGTAAAGGTTAGTATCATTTCAGCAATGAAAGCCAGGAGCGTCTACGGAGGGATTACCCCGCTATGTTGGCAACCGTTACTAATGTTAAGGCTAAGGGAAAAGGACCGAGGATCCACCAATTGTTCGTGATTCCTCTCGGTGTGCTACTCGAGGAACTTTCAGGCTTACTTCCACGACTGATAAGGTAGAATCTCAGTTTGATCTCGCGCCAGAGGCAGCCCTGATTTCTCGCACCTCTTACTGTCTTGCACTAGGAGGGTTGCAAGAACTGTCTAACCAACTTCAGGAAACTACAGGATGGGAGTTTTTTTGATCTAGCTCTTTGGGGAACCGCGCTCTATTGTGGAAACGAAGGCCGAGTCCTTTCGTACATGTACAGACTACCACAAGGTGGCTATCATAGACCGTCATCCCCTGTCCTTTTATACGCGAAGTCCACCTAAGTGTGACTTCAGCATTTGGGAGGTACATTTTCTTGGTCACGTAGTCAACGAAGTGGGGATACACGTGGATTTCGCTAAGGTACATTTTATTAGAACTTGATCGGCACCAAAGAGTCTTTCAGAGATACAGTAATTTCTTAGTCACGCTGGATTCCATCATAGATTCATCAAGGGGTTTTCGAAGATCACGCAGCTTTAATCCCTTTAGCACAGCAGGGTGCTGTGCATTCGTGGGAGACAAAACAGGAGAGCGTCTTTTCAGCTTTTGGGACCCAATACTACAATGCACTGAGCATCGTCTTTACCCGAGGGTAGGAGTGATTTAGTGGTATACCACGATGGTTTGAATCAGAGTCCCAGTTACGCGCCGATGCAACACGAGAAGGTGGTGGCTTATGTGGTGGATTAACAAGGAGAAGTGCACGACTCACAATCTGCGGTGGAAGCCATGGTCTTTGGATTTAAGTTGGAGGCATTACTTGGACAGTACAAAATGCACTACCTAGACCGATCACAAGGGCCTCCCGTGTACTCTTGTCTCAAAAGAGAAAAACATGTGATGGCATCGCTGGATGGAACCTTTGAATGATTTCGACTGTGGAACCTAGACGCGTATGGGCTTTGCAGCTCACTATCGACTCTAGCCTACCCGATCAGATTCACCCTGTTCAAACTGGAGCACTGAAGGAAGAGAATTTTCAAGTTGGGTCCATGCGGGGCATGGAGAAGTAATTTTTGGCAAGTTGGAATGATATTCGTTACTTCATGAAACGAATATGGATTCCACTATATAGCAATCCAAGGGAACTTGTGTTGAACGAAGCACAACAGCCTCGATATTCTAGTCATCTGGATTCTGATGGAATGTGTTAGGGTCTAAGGATCTTGTACTGACGACTGGGCTTGAAGGCCTACACAGCGAAGCATGTGAACGACGTTTGACATGTGCGAAAGTCAAGGTGGAACATTAGAAACCTTCTGGTTTGGGTCAGTAACCAGAAACACCCTTTTGGAAATGGGAACACATCGCCATGGATTTGTCACTGGTCTACTAAAAACTAGAAACGAACTTTGTCACCTGAGTAATCGTCGATTGTCCCACGTAACCCGCACACTTTCTTGCAATCAAGAAACTGACGAGCCTATAAAGCTTGTGAATATTCCTCTGAGAGAGGCGGCTTCTATGCACGAGGTGCCAACTCTTATTACCTCTGATTGAGATCTGCGTTCATACCCGATTCTTGGCAGGCAACACACAAATCTTGTGGCTCACGTCTAGACATGAGCACTGCTTATCACCGTAGGACAAACGGTCAGAGTAAATGAACCATCCTAACACTCGAAGACATGCTGTGAGCATGTGTGTGATGGACTTTAGTAAACTGGAAGGACACTCATCCTTGGTTGAGTTCTACTGTAGCAGTTACCACTCTAGTATTCAGACAGCTCTGTTTGAGGTATTGCACGGACGATAATGCCGATATCCTTGTCGGACTAAGGTGGGTGGCATTCTAATCACAGGTCCAGGACTTATACTGAAATCTCTGAGAAGATTGTTTGGATCGAGAATCGTTTGGCGGCAACGCGTGACCGTCAGAAAAGCTAAAGCTGATAAGCTTAGGAAACACTGGGAGTTCGCTGTAGGCGATCCTTTCATGTTGAAAGTCTCACACTGGCAGGGTGTGGTACGCTTTAGGGAAGAGAGACAAGCTTAATTTACGTTACGTTGGACCATTCTAAACTCTGGAAAGAATCGGTAAAGTGGCCTACAAACTCGAGTTACCTGACGAATCGAGTAATGTTCGCAATGTCATTTATGTCTCGAATCTAGAGGAGTGTTGTTCGATGAAACACTTGTGATGCCCCTACTAGCACCTAAGGTTAAGGACAAGTTTCAGTTGTCAAGGTATCTATTGAAAGCATGAACTAGGAAGTCGAGAATCATTAACATAGTCGGATTCCAATCACGAAAGTTTGCTGGAATTCAAGACATGGACCGGAGCTCACGTAGGAATTCAAGGATCAGACGAAGCTCTAGTATCCTTGATTGTTCAAACGGTTGAAGCATCTCCTGATGACATTGGCGAATTTCGGGACGAAATTCCCTTTCAAGTTGGGGATGATGTGGCACCTGAGGAAAATCCACAATCATCTTGATTCATCGTCATCTTGATTCATCACTCCATTTATCACTCCACTCCTCTGTGATGGCTTACCAAATTTTGGGACGAAATTTCTTTCAAGTTGGGGATGATGTGACAACCCGCACTTTGAGGTCAGAATCGCCTAACCTCGTAACACTCAACTCATATCGTTACTCTCCATGCTCCGTTCTACGTTATAATTAGGTGTGTGTTATGTCAAGTGGATAAATATCTTTTAATTGTGTATGATTGTTTTGTGAATGCTAGTGTTGGTATTACGAAGTCGGCCGCACACTATTCCAGGTCGCACACTACACAACCGGCTGCACACGCAGGTGTGAACATGCCATGTATTCCTGGGCCGGTTAGCCCAATGTAAGCCAAAATCCTCTTAACCTTCGGCCCAACCCACCGATTCTTTTGTTGGATGCAATTTATGAGAACATGTGCACTCCCTCTTTTGACAATCATTTGTAAAACCCTAGCTCCCTTGATATTGACCGCAGTTTCTTTCCTCCACACCATTCCATCATCAATGGCAGACATCGAATATGGTTCCTTCAAAACCCTTGGTCACGTTTTCTACCTTGCACTCTCCTACTATACTTTAACAACAAACCTCACCATGAACATCCTCCCATTATCGGAATATTATTGGAGCAAGTGAAATTGTCAGCACACGCGGAGGATCACGACGGGAACCATTCTTCGACTCTTAAATACTTGATGACACAAAGGTGTCGCCGGATGCACCCGAAGCTCTCCGTCTCTCAACTCGGCTCTCTCTCTCACACGAACACTTGGTTAGTATAATCGTCACCGATTTGGTTTCCACTTTGTATGTATCCTGGCTTTGTGATTAGATATTGTGGGGTGTTGATGTTTATATATGCATGGGGACAAACTGTTAACATAATCTCAAAGTGAAGATGTATATTTATGCATGAGGAGTAGGACAAATTGTTAACATAGTCTCAAAATAACCATGGAAGTGGAATTCGTGATCTCTGGTTGCATGTGTACTATATTCTGATAGTAATCATATGAATGCTTGGTGATGGGTTTCATGAAAACATACAACCGATTAAGCATAGGGTGCAACATGGTCATGCGCATATACAATGTTTAAACCCACTATTTGTTTAAGTAACATCGATGAGCATGCTCGAACCTGTTGCCTGTCATATTAGTTTCCATCGATGTTGTTTGTTATTTGACAAGGATGGTTCATACTGAATGATAATAAGTGACTATATACGAAACTTGTAGGATTAAATGATGAAGTTGTTAGTTGATTTCAATGACAAATGTATGAACTAGATTGTGAGTATTTATCATACAAATAGCTTGAATATAGAAGCTGGGTTTTAATGGTGGTACAACCCTATATGCATATAGTACACCACAAGTAAAGATGCATGTTTTGAATCTGTGTATTAAAGGGATTTGTCTTATTCAGATGGATTTTGATAGTAATATGATGATTTGTTATCATGGTCGCACATGAATATTTCAATGGGGTTTTCTTTAGCTGCAGTTGGGTGTCTTTTCTCAAGAAATCCAATCCTATTCAATAAATACTATAAGCAACAACAGTACACAAATTCTTAAACTATTATAAATGTGTATATGGATTCCAGGTGTCCAATCTTGTATAATAAATGTGGTCATCACAATATATTAAGTCATATGTCATCCTTGCCCATTTTTGTAGAAAATAAATAAGACATTCGAATATGTGTATATTTGATAGAATTCTTTTTATGTTGAATTGAACAAAGTGGCCTGCGCATGATCCCCCCCCCCCCTCACATGCCCACGTTTGTTGGAAAATTACATGCATTTGAATTTGTTGAAGTTATTAGGATCCGCTTTGTTCTACATGATTACGTAGCACCTGTATTATGGTTGAGGCTTGATTTTTAGGATGTGGTGTAAGGGTCCTAAACCAAAAAGGGCATATTCGGAATTAATTATAAAACTTACCATCCACCTTTGGAACAATATACATGGGGTATCAAGTGTGTTATAATCCCTTGAGACCGGGTATACTATGGTTCTCTAGGCCAAACTATATTTAATATTAGGAAGGTCCAACGTTACAGTTATGCGAATCATGATAACTGAATTATACGTGTTATACGTTAAAATTCAACACGCTGAACACTTGTTTGGACATTAGGGTATTGCATGACCCATCATACGTATACTTATATCTATTGTACCATAGGTTGCGTGCAACGGACCTAGCAGTTAACGAACACTAGAAGTATAATGTCAAACCGAGCAAACCAAAGGTGAGTTCATCTCTTGAGCATGCATCCCGATGGTTGCGACAATCAGTGGGTATCCTGGGGAGGGATAAGTCTTTTGGTTAAAACTGGGATGTTGGATAATATTCTCACTCTCTATCTCTTAAGTCCCATCTTTTGTTACCGGGGAGGTAACGGGGTATTAGTTGGTAGCGCTACTTAGGTTTGGCACCCTCACACCGTACCGGGGAGGACGGTTGTGAACTAATTACCCAGTCGGGCCCAGTGCTTTGATAGGACCACCAGGGAAAGGGCAAAACATACATCAGGAGCCGTCCTGTTCAGTATCGAGATATTATCAACATTACTTTTGGATTTAAATGCAATGGATTAACTAAACACTTGGTAATCAACGTTTTCGTAAAACTATGAACTCACTAGCGTTGTCTGATACACGTGTGTGCATGCTTGTAGTCTATAGGTATGTCTGGACTTGGGACTTGCTGTCTGGGATGCTGGAGTGGTCATGGGTCGAGATACATGGAAACTTGAAAAGAGACTAGCTGATTTCATACACTTGAGTTTGGTTAAACTATGTATTATGCTTCCGCTGAACATAACGAGTTATAAATTATGATTTTGTAACACTTGTTTGAAATGAATGAAAGCCTTTTTAGGTGAAAACTTGTATGGGTGAAACATGATTAGTGGCTCGTTGTTGGTACGTCACACGCCTAACAGGGGTATTCCCTAGGTGGTATTTTGGGGGTGTGACATTTTTGGTACTATGGGCCATTCCAGGGGCTCCCATGGTTTCACAAAACCATGGGCACATGTGTACGGATGAGATTGAATCACGCTTAGCGAGGAACGATCTTAACGGTTCACCAAATCCTATAAATACCCAACCCCCCATTGCTCTCAACTCACACCTTTTGATCTGATTTCATCTCTCTAAGTTGAAGTATTTACTTCATACCTGAGAGTAATCGGATCAAAAGTTCCGTTCTTGGACCCGTTGTAAGTATTCTTTCGTTCTTTTACATTTTTAGCGTTAAAGTCAAACTTTGTTTGACTTTCTGCATTAACTAGTTTATGGTCAATGCAAAGTTCGTTTGAACTTCATAACGTGAGCGTAATCACGATGGTTTTAGTCCCCAGTGACTATACCTACTAATTACCACGTTATCTAGGTTAGTGACGAGTCGTAGTTTCTGCCAAAATGCGTATTCTCGCGTATTTTGTAACCAAACTACTTTTAGGTATCAAAACCATTTGTTTTGATACCAAACCTGTTTTCTAACTTAACTAAACATGTTTTAGCATGTTTAGCTCGTCAATTTTTAGATTAGTGCTGCTGTAGAGTCGTAAGTCAAGCGGACTAAACACTCGCTTAGACTTCCGAACTAGACCCGTTTGGTCGATCATTAGGATCTGACCAAACACATTAGGTGACCATAGTTGTATAGGGAATAACCTTCCGAGGTGATACCTTATGGTCACTTCGTTAAGTAGTTGTATGATAGGTAGTTTATATGCCTTAGGAAAATGACCAAAATGCCCTTTTTACGCATCATTGATATTTAAGCATATGTAACCCAAACTTTTGTCACTTAACTGATTATGCAACATAATTAAACATGTTTAGGCATATAATACTTGTCATAGAACTAGTTAGGCGGTCCGAGCGCGTTTTACACGAACGGCGCGTTAAAGTAGCATAAGCTACCTAAACGGGTCGTAAGCACTTAGGTTAGGTTTCCTTTTAGTATGTAGGCCTCGTTAAACCATATCATATGAGTTCCCACACTCATTTGGTTTACGAGACCTCATCCTATCCGATCTTCCATTTTAGGTCCGGTTTATTTATGTAGTTACCTATATTAGGTGCCGTTTGATTCCGTGCTCGCTATAGCTTTGCTTGGTTGTTGTTCAAGACTTCTAAGCACTCTCAAGTGAGTACATAGTCCCCTCTTTTGCTGTTTTCAATGTTTTGGGATGAAGCATGTGTACCTATTTGTTATGTTCATGATTTCAGAGTATAATTGATTATACATATTAGTACTTTTCTTTTGATAACTGAATGCTTATTTATGGTTTAAACACTGATTTTTCAAAAATTATAAAATTAATTGTTGGAATAGTACTTATTTTTGTTCACCAGACCGGTTGGTAGTATGATATAGCGCTATAGGATTTGACACCCCATTACTGTTGTCATGGAATGTCTGAAACCAATTTATTTCTCCATCCAAATAAGGATTGCCTTTGTGGTATTTCTACAGTCTCAAAGGTGTATTTTGATGCACTATGTCTGAATGAATTCTTAAATCACATTATTTTTGTATATTTAGTTATACTCCCAAAAGTATAGTTTGATATGCTCTCATATGTGATATTGTACAAAACCAACATATATTTTGATAAAAATCCAAAACATAGTTTAATATGTTATTTTCAAAATCTAAAACATAGTTTAATATGTTATTTGTAAAACCAAAACATAGTTTGATATGTTATTTATTAAATCCAAAGTATACCTTTGATATACTACTGAAAATTATTATTTTTAACAACTAAAGTATAATTAATATACTATTTATTTAACGACTGGTTTTTGGTTAGTGTTTAGATAACGGGACGGGTGTAATATGATGAAAACATGGTAGATACGCCGCTGGTACTTCTTATATATAAGTGTTTTCATCACATTACATACCGTGGCGTTATTTAGTACACTTGGGTTAACAATTTTGGAACTAAAATATATTTTAATATATTACTTATTCGACTTTCTTAAAATCAAGGTATATTTTTATATATACCATAGTTGTTAAAAGCCATCGCCTCTTGCGCCTAGGCCCATTTTTAAAGCGAGGTAAGGCAGTTACGCTTTCAGTCGAGGAAATTGCGCTTTAATTCTCCAGGTGATGGTTCAGGCGCACATTCCGGCAACATTCCTAGATTCCGGAGAGCTTCCGGCCAAGTTCTCTAAATTCCAACAAGATTCTAGCCAGATTTCTACTTTATTCAAGGAAAACTACTTTATTACACTAATATTTTGGTACTAATTAGATGATATAAAGTGTTACATAATAGACTTTGTTTATTTTATTTTAAGAATAGTATTCTTTTTCTAATACATAATATATTTTTATTTTTTTTCATTATGCGCTTTATTTTTCTTAGGCCCTCGCTTTTTTTTGCGCTTTGCGCCTAGGCCCCAGGCGAGGCCTGTGCGCCTTGAGTGCGCCTAGTGCCTTTAATAACTATCATATATACTATAAACCTTTTTATCAAAATATTGTTTTTCAAACAATATATTTTATACAAACTCATTTTTCTTAATTATTTAATTTCCTATGTATTATTATTTTATATCATCTGATTTCTTATAAATTTTGGTATGATTTACAAAAGAAATCCTTTTTCAAGGATCATGACTACTTTTCTTAAACATTTTTCCTTAAACTTATAAGTCATGAATCCTAATTACAATAAAACCTATGTATCTCACATGCATTTTTATGCTGACGTACCTATTTTTACACATATTTCAGGTGTTGTTATGTGATGATTGCTGGTGCATGCTATACATAGGATGGACTCGTGCCTTAGCGACTTTAAAATTTGAAAGATAATAGTTGTGCTTATTTGATTGTATTAAAACAATGAGTTCATTAATTCAATAAAACGAAATTATTTATTCCATGGTTGTGAAACAATGATTCTGTTACAACACTCCCTGACGTTTCCGCCACGTTTTGTTGTTTTACGTGGTTGGGGTGTGACAGAAAAGTTGGTATCAGAGCAAATGGTTATAGGGAATTAGGTTATTAGTAATGCTTTGACCTAGACTATAACCTTCCTAGGACCCTAACACAAGTTATCTTGTGTTTAGTTTTAAAACAATACTGTCACTTATCCTTAGGTGACAACCACAACAAGAACACAAATTTCGTTTCTACTTTGAAAACCAATCATCTATTCTAGGTTGATTAATTACTAGGTTTTGAACCTTCTAAGTTTTCAAAATCTCGTCAAAGTTTGGTCTAAATAATGTGAACACATGCAAACTAGAAGGGTGGGTGCCTGTACCCTGTGTCTTCTGTCTAAGGCTAGAGTATTCGTACAAATCCGCAATATCGGACCAGTTACTCTTACCTGGGAACTCTTGGGGTGAGTGTCCACCTATAGGCGAGCATGTCTTCGCGATACATTGTATTGACCCATTTACTTTGATTAGTCACCGTCTCATTTGTTTGCCTTAGGTAACAAACAAATGATCGCAATTTTTATGCGTTCTGTTTTCATTTCCCTTGTTTCCTCCCATGTCTTCCATTTTCTTCATAATGCCTCTTCATCGCAACAAGACTCGAGTGTCTGGACCAGGTGCTACAATTGCCCAACAAATAGGCGTCGTACTCCAGAAGACCGTTGATTTAGCTATCACCATGACTTGTCTCAGGGATGAAGTCGTGCAAGGGAACTGCTCCTTGGAGCAATCAATGCAACCATCATCATCCAAATCAAATATCCGGTTACAAATGTACCCACGGTGGATGATGGAGACATTTGGTTAACATGTGTCGCTTTGCTGTTCAAAGCAAAGCAGTTGCAAACCTTGTTGCTGCTTAACCTTCAAGTTCTGCTTCATATGTCACCTTGGCATATCTAGCGCCTCAACCTCATGAACTTTCTACCTTGTGTATCGACTTAAGAACGCCTAGTGCAAGGTCTCGAAGCACCTCTCGTTACACAAATTCCAAAATCCATGTAAGATCTTTCTATCCTCATAATTAGATCCTTGTGGATGAATATCACTCAAATCGGAGCCCTTAATTGAATTATTCGTATGCCTTAATACGTACATTACGATTCAATAAGGACAAAGCCGAATTCTTATTAAGATCTTCCTATCTTCATAGTTAGATTCTAATGATTAAAGTGCCAAATGGAATCCACGGATTGGATTCCTGGCGTGCTTTAAATATCCATGTCCAAAGATAACAAAGTAAAGATAAAGTTAAACAATTATGTGATTATGTGCTTATGTGTTTTGTGTTTTTATGTGATCCATCCAAATCCTCGTAGAATCTTCCATATCTCATATGAGGGATTCATAGTAGGATATCCAAAGGTACTATATTAAATCCTTAATGGACTTTTATGTTGTAGTTAAGTCCCTTGGGTTATGAGGTACTAATCTATAATTGGACCCCTTGAGTGGTCTAGTTAAACAGATTGATTTGAAAATCTGGTTAGGAATATCATGTGATAATATAATTGAAAAGATCCCTTTAAGTGGTCTATTTAAGAAGATTATACAACGGTCTAGTTAAGAACATCATGTGTTGATCTAATTAAAAACATCGTTCATTGATCTAGTTAAAAAGATCCTTTGGTGGTCTAGTCAAATTGCTTCATGCTTATTCAATTGATTTTTCCCCTACGCATTATGAAATAAACTGTGCGGACTGTGCAAGGAATTACGTAATTATGGATGCATACATAATTATGGAATTCAGTGCACATAAACCACAACAAGTTTTGTCATGTGTTAAGACCTATAGTAACAAGAATAATGATACGGGAGAAGTCCTGGACCTTGACCGATGTCATTTTATCTTACACTCCCTAATTCTAATTTCAAGCACTCACAAGTTTCCTCTGATTTCATAAGAAACGTTCATATGTCCGTAGTTCGAAACCCCATGTTTTGATACTACATGGACTTCACTTTGAGGGTTGACAATTTCGCTAAGAATCCTAACATGGCCCAGAGTTTTACTTAGGGTTCAATGGATTTATTTAAAGGCGAACCATCACAGCTGTCTTCACAAGTTTCCGCTAAAATTAAATTTCGGGACGAAATTTCCTAAAGTAGGGGAGACTGTGACACCTGTGTCACTTCAACCATCAAACAAATACCAAACCAATGAAATATTGTATTTCATACTTGGGATTTGTAAAAATATGTGTATCATTTGCACATATCAATTGCTGTTCGATTTCAAGCCTTAAATCGCTTTCTGGAAGGTTATACGCGAACTGATGCGTAAATATAACCAGTTTAATGCAACAAACACTCTGGAACAGTGACAAAGGCTTAACATACCTTAAGTAACCTTTACATGACTTAGAAATAAGTTTTGGATGGTTTGGTGTGTTGAAATCAAGTTTGTTCGATCGCAGGGACTATTTGCGTCAAAGTGCAAAACTATACCAATTTGTATAGTAACGAACATTCTAGAACATGACCATAAGTTAAACATACCCTAACTATCCTTTACATAGCTTAGAAATAGGCTTTGAAGGGTTCGGTATGCTAAAATGAACTTATTTGATCAATAGACACTAAAAGCATCAAAAGTGCATAAGTTGCATTTTCGCGCATATCTTACGTCCTGAATATATTCGGACATCCAAAAATTTATGTAATCATTAAAATATTTTATTTTAGTGATTGGCATGATAAAATTCCATTCGTCACGTAACTTGGATCGTTTTTGTGTTCATTACGATTTCTGTTGTAATTAACCGAACAACGCAACCGTACGACCAAACGAGCCGACATCCGAGATGTTTTGAGCATATTTTATGTTCCCTATACTTTAACATCATTTTAGAGCCTTCAAATGAGGTTAACGGGGCTTAAAATGCAAAAAAAAAAATCAAGTTTTACAAGTGCAGGGACCATTTTTGAAATTTCTGACCAGATTCAATGAACCTAGTCCAATTTTGAGTGTTGATGGTTTTAACCTATGGTTTTGCAAAACCATGGGCTGATATTTAATGGTATTTTTGGTACTATGGGCCATTCTAGGGGCTCCCATGGTTTCACAAAACCATGGGCACATGTGTACGGATGAGATTGAATCACGCTTAGCGAGGAACGATCTTAACTTGAAGTATTTACTTCAACTCACACCTTTTGATCTGATTTCATCTCTCTAAGTTGAAGTATTTACTTCATACCTAAGAGTAATCGGATCAAAAGTTCCGTTCTTGGACCCGTTGTAAGTATTCTTTCGTTCTTTTACGTTTTTAGCGTTAAAGTCAAACTTTGTTTGACTTTCTGCATTAACCAGTTTATAGTCAATACGAAGTTCGTTTGAACTTCATAACGTGAGCGTAATCACGATGGTTGTAGTCACCAGTGACTATACCTACTGATTACCACGTTATCTAGGTTAGTGACGAGTCGTAGTTTCGGCTAAAATGCGTATTCTCGCGTATTTTGTAACCAAACTACTTTTAGGTATCAAAACCATTTGTTTTGATACCAAAACTGTTTTCTAACTTAACTAAACATGTTTTAGCATGTTTAGCTCGTCAATTTTTAGATTAGTGCTTGTGTAGAGTCGTAAGTCAAGCGGACTAAACACTCGCTTAGACTTTCGAACTAGACCCGTTTGGTCGATCATTAGGATCCGACCAAACACATTAGGTGACCATAGATGTATAGGGAATAACCTTCCGAGGTTATACCTTATGGTCACTTCGTTTAAGTAGTTGTATGATAGGTAGTTTATATGCCTTAGGAAAACGACCAAAATGCCCTTTTAATGCATCATTGATATTTAAGCATATGTAACCCAAACTTTTGTCACTTAACTGAATATGCAACATAATTAAACATGTTTAGGCATATAATACTTGTCATAGGACTAGTTAGGTGGTCCGAGCGCGTTTTACGCGAACGACGCTTTAAAGTAGCGTAAGCTACCTAAACGGGTCGTAATGGGTCATAAGCAATTAGGTTAGGTTTCCTTTTAGTATGTAGGCCTTGTTAAACCATATCATATGAGTTCCCACACTCATTTGGTTTACGAGACCTCATCCTATCCGATCTTCCGTTTTAGGTCCGGTTTATTTATGTAGTTACCTACATTAAGTGCCGTTTGATTCCGTGCTCGCTATAGCTTTGCTTGGAGGTTGTTCAAGACTTCTAAGCACTCTCAAGTGAGTACATAGTCCCCTCTTTTACTGTTTTCAATGTTTTGGGGTGAAGCATGTGTACCTATTTGTTATCTTCATGATTTCAAAGTATAATTGATTATACATATTAGTACTTTTCTTTTGATAACTGAATGATTATTTATGGTTTAAACACTGATTGTTTAAGACTTATTTTTGTTCACCAGACCGGTTGGTAGTATGATATAGCGCTATAGGATTTGACACCCCATTTCTGTTGTCATGGAATGTCTGAAACCAATTTATTTCTCCATCCAAATAGGGATTCTATAGTCTCAAAGATGAATTTTGATGCACTAGGTCTGAATGAATTCTTAAATCACATTATTTTTGTATATTTAGTTATACTCCCAAAAGTATAGTTGGATATGCTCTCATATGTGATATTGTACAAAACCAACATATATTTTGTTAAAAATCCAAAACATAGTTTAATATGTTATTTTCAAATTCTAAAACATAGTTTAATATGTTATTTGTAAAACCAAAACATAGTTTAATATGTTATTTATTAAATCCAAAGTATACTTTTGATATACTACTGAAAATTATTATTTTTAACAACTAAAGTATAATTAATATACTATTTATTTAACGACTGGTTTTTGGTTAGTGTTTAGATAACAGGACGGTTGTAATATGATGAAAACATGGTAGACACGTCACTGGTACTTCTTATATATAAGTGTTTTCATCACATTACATACCGTGGCGTTATTTAGTACACTTGGGTTAACGATTTTGGAACTAAAATATATTTTAATATATTACTTATTCGACTTTCTTAAAACCAAGGTATATTTTTATATATACTATAAACTTTTTTTATCAAAATATTGTTTTTCAAACAATATATTTTATACAAACTCCTTTTTCTTAATTATTTAATTTCCTATGTATTATTACTAGGTTATAGACCCGTGTAACACACGGGTTGTATAAAAGACATTTTATACAATTGATAAATATTTGTTAAAGTAAAATAAAATTTATATGTTCAATCACTTCAAAAATATTAGAAATAGTAATAGTACAGTAGTAATAGTAACAGTAATTCATTCATAAATGGGTAAATACAATTATAATTCACAACAAAATTTCAAGGTTTCCACACATGACTTAAATCCTAACAATAGTATATCTCATCTTAAAAAAAGTTATTACGATTATATTTGAAATAAGTTGATTCTCAATCAACCATTATTAAAATAAAACTAAAAATAGAAAAAACACTATCAATACTTGCGAGACATATGATTAAGTAACACTTCAAGTTTTTTTTCCCCGAAGATTAAATTTCAGCTCAAGCTCAACTTTGGGCAACCTGAAGATCACAATTATAGAAATGCAAAGAACAAACAAAAGCTATAACGATAACAGTAATAATTATGGTTAGCGTGTGAAAAGTGAGCCGCTTTAATAAGGCTATGCGGTATGGTGATGGGTCCATCTTTGGAGGATGGTCCACCACGTAGATCGGGTGCGAGGATGGGGCAAAGAGGATGGAGGTAAGGAAATGGGAGATGGACCTAAAATATATATGTATATATTGTATGTATAGGTGTGTGAGAGAGGGGGAGGCCCGTCTCCAACATCTTCATGCGGACGTTCAGGACGCCGGCGGTGGGGGCGAAATGGGGGGACGGCGGTGCCGATCCAGGACGGGGCGGGGACGATCCCTACACCGCACAGCCTAAGGCGAGCAGAATAAGTAAGGAATATCCTAAATCTTTCTCCTCTAAACGACAGTGAAATCCTAAAAATATAGTGGTAACGTGTTTTTATTTTGTGGGGTTGATATGCTAAATAATAAATTAGTAAATACAAAAAAATAATCTAATAAAATTAAACTGAAAAGAATTAAAACAAAACAAAAGAAAGTGCAGTAAAAAAAGAAAAAAAGCAATAGTTTAGTTAATATTTTTTTTTCCAATCAGTGTTGTTTTCTAGTGCTTTAAAGCACTGACTATTGATTTGAGATGCGGTGTATTTCTAAATAAAAACAGTTAGTTAAAATGGCATGGGTCATATAAAAAGCGACTCGAAGTGTATCTGAATACCTACAACCTCTTAAGTCGCTAATCGGTGTGGAGTGACGACGGGCAATGGCAAGCGCTAAAGGGCTCTAGTTTTGGACCCCATTTTTTAGCCTTGTTGGCCCAATCAAATTCATCCAAATGAAGGAGGGCACCAAGAGGCTTGGCTACACACCATATTGCCTAAAGAATTTAGAATAGTTTTTTTTTCATAATAAAGTTATTTAACCATGTTCAACACACTGATTATTTATGTTTAAAGAAATTGAAACAAAAAATAAATTAAAACTTAAGAGTACAACATCTTAAGAAATATATTTTGTTATGTTTTTAGTGAAACTTGAATTAATAATAAATCAAACAATAGTGTTGAAAGAAGGATTATGTACCTTCTGCACCAAAGCAATAAGTTGATTCTCTGATCGGCTGTGCTACCTCTAAGCTCAGCTCTGGCACTATGTCGATGGCGACCACGATGGTCAATCGCATGCCCTGATGTATGAGAGTAATAAAAAATCGCATGTCAATGTGTATGTGCAATCTCAGATAAGTTTTCACCCACCCAAATAACTGTCATTTTGATTACACGGTTTTAACAGAGTGAAATCACAAAATGATATTGAAATCCTTTTACCCGAAAATTCTAAAAAACTTACCAGAGATAGATGATCATGTCCCTAGATAGTGCTTATTCATGTGTGTGTTTTGCATCTCACAACTCTAAAATAGAACTCTCTATCATAGAACTATTCCCCCAAGCAAACATTCAAAGTCACGGGTTACCTCTAAGTGATCCACATGAAATCCTAGAAAAATAAATGTAGAGGTAAGGTAGACTGAAAGTTTCTTCGTAAAGAAAACAGAATTTGTAAATACTTTCAACTATAAAAAAGAGAAGAAACAAATAACACCCTGTGAAGTCAATTTTATTTACTTTTGTTTTGTTGGTTATTGTTTAATCAAGTTTTATACTTACACAAAAAGGAGCACAAGAAACAACACTGTTAACGGATTTAGGCAGGTTAAAAAGAATGAGAATGAAGAGGTGACATACCAAGTTCCGTGTCTCTACTAAATCCTAACCGAATAACAAATCCATGATGTGAGTCGAGTGCATATTCCCCAACATCAGAAAAAAACCGCAAAATAAAAAATTTAAAGTAAAATGATGTTGCTAAAGATGGTTTGTCTGGTAGTTGTTATTCAGCCATCTCAACGAATATGTATCTACTTTTAGTTAATATCTTTGTATAATAATCTTACATTTTGAGATATGTCCAAGATGGAATCCATTCTGAAGTCATCAAGAATAAGTGAATAACACCAAAACTTGTTCGTTGTATTTGGTTGAATAAATACAAAATTTGTTTCACGGATCCACTTCCGAAATTTCATACCTACGCAATTAGAACTTGTAAAGAAAACATAAAATCTAAACTAAAAATAAGCATCAAAATTAGCATCCAGAGCTTCAAAAATAATTAGGGTTTGTGGACGTTATGTATGAAACTGAGACAACAAATTCAAATATTGAAGTATTATGCTTGCTATGAATCAAATCAATTAAAAAAATTTAGTACAGATTCCTAAAAAAAAATATCATCTCTTACCTTTTGATAGATAAATCAGAATTCCTCCATCATTTAGGTCAAACATTAAAATCAAATATGCACGATAGGGCGATCAATGGAATTAAAGGTGTTGGTGAGCAATAAACCTGTTGAAATCCAAAGATAAGATGCAGCGATGAATGGAGAAATCCAAGTTCGAGTGGGAGGAAGAATGAAGCGATGTGCAGTGCAGAATGAAAATACCAAAATAAAGAGAAAATAAAGAACGTATGAAAACAATAGCTTACCATCTTGCAGCAACCGACTGAAGAGAGAAAGTAAAACCCTAATCGTTCAGGACATCAATGAGTAGGATTACGCATTACATATATCAAAATAAGTAAAAAAAAATCACCAAAGATCATAAGTTACCGAGATTGAAGATAAGATGAGTAGAAGACAGACTGGAAAGCAAAAGATGCAAATAATCCAGTGAAGAGGCGAGATTAGGGTTTCTGATTGAGTCGTAGAATTGAAAGAAAGAGTGACGGAAATATCATAGGGTAATCTAATTAACACTGTCGGGTCGGGTAATATCCGCGAATGTTAACTATGGGTGGGGAAATAACAATTTTGATGTCCTCAGCATCTGACACGTGTCTCAAAAGAGTTTCTTTTATTATATTAGTAAGATTATATATCATCTGATTTCTTATAAATTTCGGGGCGTGACATTAGTTATTAACTAAGTTTTTGTTGGTCATGTATTTCGATTTTAAAAAGTCCGTATTTTATGGTTATAAAATGAAATTGTAAGACGAGTGTTACAAGTTGGTAATCAGAGCTCAAGGTTGTCAACAAAGTGTGTTCGGTTCAAGCTTGATCAATCATCTGGTAAGAATTAGTTATTTTAGTAGATTTAAATTATATTTGCAAAAGAGATGTGAATTGATGTGCACGGGAAGAGCGTGTTATCACACTCAAACCCGGAAAGTGCACTAAGTGAGAACGGTTAAAGCAAGTTATGAACTTGGCTAAACTGAAGCGAACAAAATATACGTTATAAATGAAATGATTAACAATTGGTATAAACATTTCAGTTTCAATATGACGGAAAAGGGTAATAATGATGCGGTGCCCATAGTCACCGAGCAAATGAAAGAGGTGATTGCCGAAGAGGTAGGAAAGGCAATCGAGAATAGTCTATCCGGTTTTATAGACAAAATCCAGAATACAGTGCTTTCGTTAGTTGAGGAACAGGTTAAAAGGTTGGAAGACAATGTCAACCTTGTGAAAGAAAAATCTGGAGAACGTAAGGGTTGTTCATACAAGGAGTTTATGGCGTGTAAACCGCCAATTTACAACGGGGAAGTTGACCCGATAATATGCCAAAGATGGCTAAGTGATATTGAGGGAGTGTTTGAAAGGACCCACTGTGACGTAAGCGATTTTGTAGCTTACGGTACGGTTCAGTTGAGAGGTCAAGCCAAGGATTGGTGGGATAATAAGAAGAAGGAGATTGGAGCTGAAGCTGCAAAGGCTATGACGTGGGACGAGTTTAAGGTACCATTCCTTAAACACCACAGTCCCAAGGCGACCAGGTCATCAACAGAATCAAGGAAGAATTCATCCAGTTAAGGAAAAAGGGTGAATCAATCGATAAGATCATGGGTATCTTCCTTGACAAACTCAGATTCAGTGATGAGTTAGCGACGACCGAGGAACAGAAGATATACTACTACTACAATATGCTGAGTGCTGAATATCGGGAGTTCATGACTCCCTCAAAGTACGAGACCCTCACTGAAATCATTAACACCGCCCGAGAGCGAGAGATTGAATTGAAGAAGCAAGTTGAGAGGGGCGAACGAAGGGTGCATGATGTGAACCCAAGTCCTACGAAGCAGGCACGAACTACTGAATCGGCAAAGAAGTCAGATGTGAAGGACGGATCGCCGAGTTGTAAGGTATGTGGAAAGGGGCATAAAGGCGACTGTCGCTTTAAGGATAAACCGTGTCCTATATGCGGAAAGACAGGGCATACGACTATGCTATGCTCGGGGAAGGTTTCGGTTTGTTACAATTGCTACCAACCGGGTCACAAGAAATTTGAGTGCCCAGAGTTGGACAAGAAAAAGAATGAGAAGGATGTGCAGATGGAAGCACACACTACAACAAAAATGGCTTTTTAGGACCTTTTCTGCGGGATTCTTGTAAAAGAGGGTCCTAAAAAACTATTTAATAGGACTAATGAACTTTTAAGGTCCTTTTATAATATACTCTACTAAACCGGTGTCCTAAAAAACTATTTAATAGGATGGATGATTTTTTGGGGTCCTATTATCATATAATTTAATAGGACACTTAAAATGTAATCCTAATAAAGTACTTTATAAGACATTTAATTGTTAGTGTCCCATTATGTGGTACTGTATTAGGACACTTGATCATCTGGGGTCTTATTATAACATAACTTAATAGGACACGTTGTAGTTAAGTCATAAATGTTCAGTGTTATAGGACCCTTTCTAGTCGAAATAATATCAGAACTTAACTTAATAGGACACTTAAAACTTGGGTCTTATAACTTTAAACTTTATAGGACGTTTAATCATTGTGTTGTTATTATAATACACCGTAATAGGACACTTGATATTTGAGTCATAAAACATTAGTTTTATAGGACGTTTATTCGCTAGAGTTTTATTATAATGTAACTTAAAAAGACACTTGACACTTAGGTCTTATAAATTTAACCTTTATAGGACGTTTAATCATTGTGGTGTTATTATAATACACTGTAATAGGACACCTGATATTTGAGTCATAAAACATCACTTTTATAGGACGCTTATTCGCTAGAGTTTTATAATAACACTAGGTTTTTGACCCGGTGAGTGGTGGTGGTGAGTGGTGGTGGTGGCCGGTGAGTAGAGGCCGGTGAGTGGTGGTGGTGGTGGTGGTCGGTGAGTGTTGGTGGTGGTGAGTAGTGGTGGTGTTGGTGGTGAGTAGTGAGTAGTGCTGGTGGCCGGTGAGTGGTGGTGGTGGTGGTGGTGGCCGGTGGTGGTGGTGAGTAGTGGTGGTGGCCGGTGAGTGGTGGTGGTGGTGCTGCTGGTGAGAGGTGGTGGTGCTGTTGGTGGTGGTGGTGGCCGGTGAGTGGAGGCTGGTGGTGGTGGTGGTGGTCGGTGAGTGGTGGTGGTGAGTAGTGGTGGTGGCCGGTGAGTGGTTGTGGTGAGTGGTGGTGGTGGTGAGTAGTGCTGGTGGCCGGTGAGTGGTGGTAGTGAGTAGTGGTGGTAGCCGGTGAGTGGTGGTGGTGGCCGGTGGTGGTGGTGGTGAGTAGTGGTGGTGGCCGGTGAGTGGTGGTGGTGCTGGTGGTGCTGGTGAGAGGTGGTGGTAGCCGGTGAGTGGTGGTGGTGGCCAGTGAGTGGTGGTGGCCGGTGAGTGGTGGTAGTGGTGGTGCTGGTGAGAGGTGGTGGTGGCCGGTGAGTGGTGGTGGTGGTGATGGCCGGTGGTAGTGGTGAGTAGTGGTGGTGGCCGGTGAGTGGTGGTGGTGCTGGTGCTGGTGAGAGGTGGTTGTGCTGGTGGTGCTGGTGAGAGGTGGTGGTGGCCGGTGAGTGGTGGTGGTGGTGGTGGCTAGTGAGTGGTGGTGGTGGCTGGTGAGTAGTGGTGGTGGCCGGTGATGGTGGCCGGCAGTGGTGGTGGTGGTGGTGGTGGTGGTGGTGAGAGGTGATGGTGAGTGGTGGTGGTGGCCGGCGGTGGCGGTGGCCGGTTACTACCCTGTTTGTTAAAAAACGCTTGAGTCAGAATCGACTCGGTACAAAACTAGCCGAATCGGTCGCCTCAACTCAGCTTGGTTACTACCCTATTTGTTATATTAAATTTTTATTTTTTAAATTTTACTTAAATTAGTAACATCTAAATACAAGCTTTATTTCAAACTGAAGTCGAGTAGCTTAGCTCGTTAAGATCCAGGGATATGATCGGTACCAACCGGTACGGAAAATAACGATACGAAAAATACCGACACCAAAAATCCCCAAAAGTGGGTATCGTTACTGAAAATAACCATACAAAAATACCGATACCGAAAATCCTCAAAAGTGAGTACCGGTACCAGTACCGAACATACCCGATATGGTACTGTTCGTTACCCAGTACTAAAAATATACCCAGTTCGCTAAATTCAGTATCAGTACCGATACAGTAACCGATACCATTACTCATCCTATTAAGATCCCTTATTAGAGCATTCACATCCAAGACATCATATTCTCAATGTGGTGTTTTTAAAATATAAAAAGTATAAAAAGTGGTTGTGAGTAGAGGAGAGAGAAAATGTTACTGTTCATCTGTATATTTGGAGGGACACTGTTCACCCACTATAATTTTTTAATATATATTGAAAGTGGTTGTGAGTGAAGAAGAGAGAAAAAAAATGTAATAATAAAGGTATAAAAATTTTATTTAATTGAAAAGGAGAGAGAAAAAATATTTGTTTTTAGTGGAAATATATTGATATAGGAGTTGTTTTTTAGTGGAATGTATGTATAATTTTAGTGGGTTGGATGTGAATGCTCTTATACTTTCAAGCACTTTCCCCCCTCATCCTTTTAATAAAATTTCCCCAAATTTTCCCTCTTAGATGTATTAGAAATTTTCAAGTAACATCTCCCCCCAAAATCATTCCCTCATTCTACAACTCCAATTAGGATTTCTTCAATCTCCCTCTCGTAACGTCAGACTGCAGGCAAACCCCCTCCCTATCTTCGCCAGACCGGAACTCGTCACCTCGCTATGGACGTCGATACTGGCGGCGATTGGCATGGGCGAATGATTCCCTTGATGCTAATTAGTGGACAATTAGTCAGATTTGGCGATATGCGTCTAAAAGTGCATTAATTGCCTCAATTTATGATTTCACGGTAAAAACCCTAATTTCATCTTCGTGTCTAAAGCAGGTAATGTTTGAGGCGATTTCATTTTTTGTTCTGGAATTATGTTGTTTCTTGATTTCTGTAACAGATTAGGTTATGTTGGTTTGTGTATTCCTATTCAATTGATTCTTCTGATGTTTTTGGCACTTAGGTATATGGTTTAGCTAATTAAGTAGATGTTTCATTTTGTATTCACTGTGAACGTGAGTATCTCCTTTTAATAATTATTCTATGTGCATCTATAAATTAATTAATGTTGATTTCCAATAACATATCTTGATTGTTTGTGTAAGTTTCAGGTCAATTAGACTTGAAAAGGGTTGACCTTTTAAAAGCCTCAAGACCAGATGTTAAAATTCTAAACATTTTCATTTAAAGTTCTTTTGTTGGGAATAGTATTGCTTTGGTTGGAAGTAGTGGCTGTGGAAAATCCATTGATGTTTCCCTTATTAAAAGGTTCTATGAGACTATGGTTGGGCAGCTGGACCGCGTATTTGATCAGTGTTCTTTATGTTGAGTATAGATCTAGAAAAGAGAAGGAGAATGTTAATTTTAAAAACCATGTTATACGGGTTTGGTTATTTGCTTTGTATTTCCAAAATATGTCAAACGAATCACCTTCAGTTGGTTTGATCGTTGTTTGTTGGAAATTGCAGTGGTTTGAAGTTCTTGATGGATTGCTGGGACCTTACTGGAAAGCGATTGGACTCGCTTTTAATTGCACGTTTCTTCTGTTCGGCTCTGTTATTCAGCTTATAGCTTGTGCAAGGTTTGTCTACTCGATTTTGTTTGATTTGGAACTTTCGTTAGTTGGTTAGCTTTATCATTATTCTTTTTATTATAATCTATGTAAAAAAATATTATTCACCAATACGGTTTTTCAATTTTGCTGACAGTAACATATACTACATAAATGATAATCTGGACAAGAGGACATGGACATACATATTTGGAGCGTGTTGCGCGACGACGGTTTTCATTCCGTCCTTCCATAACTACAGAATCTAGTCGTTTCTCGGCCTCGGCATGACCACTTACACTGCTTGGTACATGGCCATTGCAGCTTTAATTCACGGCCAGGTATTGTAATCCCTCGGTTATTCAACACATTGAAAATGTGATTCACCGCTACAATTTATAATTTTTTTTAGTTAACTAACAAGATATTTTTTGATGATTTATAGGGAAATTATGCACGCTATGTGGAAGCCCCGAAAGTTCAAATATATTTACCTTTTTGCCACTATATGTTTTCACGTTAACCCTTCTGTCATCTGCCGCGGTGTATTGGGAGTTTGGCGATGAGCTTTTCAACCACTCTAACGCCTTCTCCCTCCTCCCGAAGATCCGATGGCGTGATGCCGCAGTCATTTTCATGCTCATTCACCAGGTAAAATTGCTGCCTTTCTTGTGCAATGTGTAATCGAAAAACATTACGAAACTTTTTGGTTTAAAATAATTACACGTTTATAAAAGTATATCTAATCAGGGCACGTCACGTCAGCAAAAAAACAAAATTCTTACGTTTTGGGTCTAAGGTCTAAACCGAAAGAATATGTCCTTTGTTGTGTAATTTTCCTGGCATAGTTTAAATATACTTTCTTTAAAGAAATTAAAAATATGTAAATTTAGAATTTTAAATTTTTAATATTACAAATGCTAAATATTTTTTGGTTAAACGGATCTAGTTCAGGTTCATGTGTGACGATTTTCGAGTTCATGTCACACGTCAACCTCCGAACACGACCCGTTTAACAATTCTATGGTGAAAGAAAACCTTTGAAAAACTTATTAAGTTTCGTTTTCATGGACAGTTTATTACATTTGGATTCGCTTGCACACCATTGTACTTTGTGTGGGAGAAGGTGATAGGGATGCATGTGACACTCTAGGATTTTCCGAACGAACACCTTGTAATATTTTTGGTGTATACATATGATATTAAATGAAAACGTGATCTTTGTGCATGATATGTGTGATATGTATGTAATATATATATGTATATGAGAGCCGAGACCACGACTCGAGACCATGACTCGCAACCACTCGGTTGCGAGTGGGCCACTCGGTCTCGAGTGGGCCTTTTTGGGCCGTAACCGGCTTGGGCCGAAAGCCCCTTAGCCTAAGTTGATGCTTGTTATATAAACCCAACCTCCCCCTTATTCTTCATTCTTTAGTTACCACACACTCCTTCTATTTCTCTCTCACTAGAAAACCCTCTACATCCTAACCTTCTTCCAACTTTCGGATCTCACAAGAATCTCGGTCAAGGAATCTCGGACAATATCATCACTCGGACACTTCATCTCCTCTCATTTTCTTCCTTTGTTTCGGCTCATCCTTCTCCTTCTCAACCGGTTAGTGTTGTTATTATGTGCATAGGATTTATGTGGGTTAAATGAACTAGAAATGCTTGGTTAGTAGTGTTATACATGATTTTTGGGTGATTTGTGAAGTTGGACTATGTGTGTTAAACCTTATGTATGAATACTTGCTAACATGCTTAAAGATGGCTAGATAATGGTAGTTTAAGAGTATTCATGGCTAACCATACTATGCTTCATTATTTCTTGCAATGATGATGTTAAACTTAAGATTTCGGATATATATTGTATGTTTCTTTATTCTTACATGTTGATCTTGATGAAATATGTGATTTTCGGTCCAAAATGTATGGCTATGTTGACATGAAAACCCTAGAAAAACTATGAACTTGTGATGAACTTGTTTGAATATGGTTTGAAGATTTCAAAAATGGCAAAGTTTGATCTATTTTTATTAATGGTCAGATTAGGAAAAATGTTAGTAAAACCTTATTGGCTATTACTTGATTTGGGCCTGATTACATAGTACAATGTGGACTGATGTATCTGAATCTACACGTGAACATGAAAGAGACAGCATTACGACTCGCAACCGCACCGTTGCGACTCGCAACCATGGCATGACAACTCGAAACCACACGATTGCGACTCGAGACTACGACGGTTGCGACTCGCAACCACAACGTGACAACTCGAGACCACACGGTTGCGACTCGCAATCACAGCGTGACAAGCCGAGACCTCCTGGTTGCGACTCGAGACCATCTGGTTGCGACTGGGCTGTCCACTTTGGTTATTGGGCCATAGTATGCTTGATATGGGCTACCTGTTGACTGATCTGCGTGTTACTGTTTGACTGCTTAAATGCTAGGGCCGGCCCAATAACCCACTGTCTATATTTTTATGCATGCAACGTGATAGTTATGTGTAGATTTTACGTGATTGCTTGTACACCAAACCTGACCTATACCGGTAACCATGTTAGGACGTGGTGACCAACGTGTTTGACAAGTAACCCAATCTGCCGAGCAACCCAAGGTGAGTTCACACACTAAAAGCATGCGTCCCGCGGAGGGACACGAACAAACTACCAACTTTGGGAAAAATACTTTTGACCCATCACTCCGGGGGAAAACAGAATGGGTAATTACTATCTCCGGGGGAGATACGTTTGGATACTATTTATAAATCACAACTAGCCATGCTAAACGAAACTCTATCACCTTAAGTCCCTGCTTACAGTACCGATTAATCGCCGGGGGCGAACGGGTTATTAGTTGATAGCGCTATTAGGTTTGACAACCTCACACCGTGACCGGGGGAGATCGGGCGTGAACTAGTAGACCTTGCAACATGGTCAATGACGATAGACATTGACTCGGGGCACGAATTTATATTCCGTCAACAGTTTCGGTATTTACAGTTTAGTGAGCTTACAGATGGGGTAGCTCCCCACAACGTGATTATAAATGCTTTATCTAAACAACTTAAGTTTTTGGTAAACTAAAACTGGACAACTAGTGAACTCACTCAGCATTATTGTTGACCCCTTACTGCATGCTTTGCAGGTAACCAGTGACTCAGGAGCTGCTGCTTGGGGATGTGTAGTGTTCGTCAGAGCCTGTGTGTTGGGTTTATTTATTTTGAACTAAGAACTATCTTTAAAACTATTTGGTTTATGCTTCCGCTGTTTTGTTAAACTAATCATCGAACTTAAACTATGGTATTGCTAACCACTTTGGATAGTAAGTATTTCTACTATTAATCGATGTTCCGTATAATTGGTGGCTGGATCCTGGTCAGTCACGCCCTCAAAGCGGGTGTTATCCGCAGGTGGATTTTGGGGCTGTGACAATGCATGACACAAAGAGCATCTTTTTACGGGCAGTAGCAAGGCTGCCCATGGTCATCCCCATATGGTTCTTGGCTATTATCTTCCCCTTATTTGGACCCATTAACTCTGCAGTTGGGGCACTCTTGGTCAGCTTCACAGTCTACATCATCCCTGCCATTGCCCATATGCTCACTTATAGGACACCCTCTGCCCGCCAGGTGAAAATTTTACAACTATGTACAACTTAGTAAGTTAACTTATATATATAACTTGGTCTCGTTGTATCGATTTCTTATCGCGTTTTATTGTTTTCAGAATGCTGCTGAGAAACTGCCTCGTTTCATGTCAAGTTGGGCGGACCCACCCTTTCTCCAAGGTGGCCACACCCCTTGGAAAAAAAATAATTAGTGTATATTTTAGGCAAAAAACCCGATCGCACCCCTTGAAAATATGGTTGAACACCTCATCCGCACCCCCAGCAAATAATTCTTGGTCTCGTTCTATAACTTAGTAAGTTAACATATATCTGCTGGAGCACATTGGTAATGAACTAATGATATCATTAATTGAATTTATTTATATGATTTTACTCACTGATTCATTAACTAAGTTATGTGATCTTATCTCATTAATGTGTTTTGTAAATTGTTATACTCGTTATTTGTTCAGTTGGGGGAGTATGCTTGAAGGTTGACAGTGATAAGTCAACATCCTTGAATACAACTTTGCAAAGGTTAACATTTCGTTATAAACTATGGAGAGAAGATAACTCAGCATTCTTTATTAGTGTCAAGCTTCTCTTCACATTATAATTAACCAACGTGAGTAGTAACCTATAATTTTTTTACCATAATTTGAAGTATCAACTTTGTGCCTTCCTTTGTTTTATGAATAACTCCAAGAACATAAACGTATGAATAAAAGTTTTCCAGGGGTACCGTCCCATTTCCCAAAAAGAAGAACCGGATGATGAACATCTTTATATTTAAGTATAGAGTTAAAAATTATAAGTTTTTTTATGGTTTTGTGATTCTAATTTTGCACTGATTATTATTGTTGGTATTTTGCAGGAAGATGATGAATGAAGCTTCTTGAATTTTTGGTTCATTATGAACTTTACTTTGTAGTGATTATTATATTCGTAGTAGAAACTGGCACTTTGAGGGAATGAATATTGTTGAATTAGTTATTATGGTCTTTGAATAGTATTGAGTAGGATGTGTACAAAGAAAGAACACTTTTATCTTTAGTGAAATGCATTTTCCGTCTAAGAAATATTGCTTTACCGTTATACTTTTTATTTAGTGTTAGATAAAAAAAAGTGCCACTAAAGGGCTTAGTGGCACTGCTTCTACTGGCACTTTTTTTGTGTCCCGCTCATTCATGCAAGTGTCTTTAGTGGCACTTTTTATGTATTTGATGACACGTTTTGAATGCCACTAAATGGCATTTTTTGTAGTGTTTTAAGGACGCTTGTATGTGTATCAAAATATTAAAAGTAGGTAATCACATATTAGAACATTGTAAAAGTGTCCTAATATGTTCTTTTTACGACGCTATTTAAGTTGTCTATAGACATATTATGCGACCATAAAATTGGTTTCATAATCCTATTTGGTATATTAGGACCCTTTTCTTGGTACTAAATTTGCTATAATGTTACATCATAAGGGTCCTATCAATTAATTTCTAAGGACGCTTGTAAGTGTATCAAAAGATTAAAAGTATGTAAGCACATGTTAGAACATCGCAAAAGTGTCCTAATATGTTTTTATTAGGACACTATTTTGCTTGTTCAAAGACATTACGCGACCATAAAATTGGTTTCATAATCTTATTTGAGATGTTAGGACGCTTTTTTAGTTCCGGGACTTATTACGACCCCTTTACATGAAACGCTTTTACCGTTGGTCCTATTAAATGAAAGGTCCTTTAAAATAGCATTTTAGGACGCTTTTGTGCGTACTAAAAACCCAGTTTTCTTATAGTGACAAAAGGCAAGGGCCAGATCTTTCCAATTAACCGCAGCTGAAGTAAAGATAGAACCTGATGTCATTTCAGGTATGTTACTTGTAAATTCAATTTTAACACGGATTTTAATTGATATGAGTGCGAATGATAATTGCATATGGGCATATATGAGTAGTGAAATGAGAGAATTATATAAAAGCAATATATATATATAGGTGTGTATAAGAAAATAAACAAGAGTGAGTATGTGGAACCGAGACAAAAATAGTTATGATAGATATTGCCATGGGAAGGGGCGTGCGTACACTAGAACCCGGAAACTTAATAAAGTATCAATAAATATGGATTTAGAAACTTGGATATGGGTAACTATCCAAGTAACATGTAATTAATAAAATCGTTATGAGGAAGAACATTGATGGGTGTGATTGTATTAAGGATTAGTAAAATAAACGAATTAAAGGTGTTGAAAAGAAATAAACATTAAACAAAGGAATTCAGTTTTAGTGAGAAACAATGTTTAACAAATATGCACATTACGAGACAAAATAGAAAATGGTTAATAATAGAGGATGTAGGTCATAACACCGATAGGTGCTAAACGATACGTTAGAAAGAAGGTTTTGATAATAAAAAGTTCATAAGAACTTAAACACGACGTGATGCGATGCAATCATGGTCATGAAAAGTGATATAGAATATAATTATGTTGTAGCGCGTGATACGGGGCAGGATGTGACAGTGACTAATCAGTCTAGCCGATAAGATCACCTAAGGTCGAAATTGTGTTGTGACTTGCATAAAACACTTGTCAATATAGAGCTACTATAAAGTAAACATTTTGGCAAACTCATACTATTGAGTGGTCAAATGACAATTGGGACAAATAGGCGATAAGATAGAAATACAAGACACAAGTTAAAGTCCATGAGGACTTACATGTGGAAGACGCGTGCGTCGAGGCAAATGATAACCTTCAACTAAAAGAAATAAGGCCCGAAAAACGAAATTAAGATGGCTAGGTCCAAACCAAAGAACTACTTAAAGAAGGTTTCGGGGACGAAACCCTTTTAAGGGGGGTGGACTTGTAACACCCCGAAAATATAAATTTGTTATGATAAATACAAAATTGGTAAATAAACAAAATGAATTAACCAGGAACAGAATAACCTAGTTAGAGGAAAAGCCTTGTAGTGGCTTGCTAGTGAGTTAAAACACCTAAGATAAATACCTGATAATAGATGGGGGACTAAAGGTATTAAGTTTGAAACTAAACTTATTAAAACAAAATAAAAACACCAAACACACACATTGAGTGTGTGTCTGGATCGAATAGAATACAGGAGGCGACCAAAAACCTCCATTAAACCCTAAATCACACAAAACTCACAAATTAGAGGCATAAATCAGTTCCAAAACGAAATTCGAGCTTAGATTGGTGATCTCCACTGTAAGGGGGTCATAAGGTATGTGAATTTTATAAGAAATATCTACTTGAATTTTTGGATGAAATTAGAGAATTCGAAATTTGTTGTTGCATGAATGATATAGGAATAATATTGTGTCTAGGAGTGAACCCTAGACAATTATAAGTTGAAATCATGCTTAATTCTTGTGAATTCCATAAACACCAATGAAGGTGATTAGTGGGTTTTGTGGGAACTTGACAAACACTAGGATTTTGGTTGTTGTTCTAGTGTAATCTGATTTTATGAAGTAATTTCTAGTTGGTTGATGTTAAAATTGATATGAAATTGTCCGAATGACGTTAATCTTGGCTATATAACAAGTTATGAACTTGATAATGAATTGTGAGAATTTGTGCCTTTAAGGTGTTTGTAAAAATGCCTCAAAGAAGGCTTAAAACTGAAATTAGAGCTAAAACGCAAATTTGTAAAGTTTCGGCAAACTATGCGATATATGTTAAGAAATGAGTTCTAAATAAATTGTGATTGAAATCTATAGGCACGGAAACCGGGACGTCAAGCGGACAAGCCGGTGGTGATACGCGCTTAAAGGGAGTGCTTTGAAGGTACGTAACTATTAGTTTCGTTATGTTATGCAACAATGTTTAGTTATAGCTTGTTAATAATATCGTGGTGTGATATGCGCGTTTGATGTGTCATTGAAGTGACGAAGTTCACTCGATAAATCAAACGGATCAAATTTAATGATTAGAGTATGTTTGGTAAGCCGTGGAAGTGACGAAGTTCACTCGGCAAACCAAATGGGTCAAAGTAAATGGTTAAAGTATGGTGGGAATAAACCATACGGGTTGAAATGAACGGTTAGAATCGTTCGGTGTATCATAGAGAGCGGGTCAAAATATTGGTTAGAAATAGTTTGGCTTGACATTAAAGTGAGGATTTTCACTCCTCAACCAAACGGGTCAAAACTATGTCTTTATTGATTCTTGCGCGTAAAGATTTGAAAGTCTCATATTGCGTTAGAGCTAGATAGCAATTTTAGCAATGAATGGTTATACTAAGTTAAGGTTATGAATCCGTGTTATCGGGTCAAATGGTAGAAACTAGTTGTAAGAATTGCATAAAGTGGCAATGCTTGAATCTATAGAAAACAAGCACGAAATTCGAATACGAGCGTAAAGCCATGTAATGGTACAGATACGCCAAGAATTTCTATCCCGGGGAATGGGTAAATAAGATTAGAATGCCAAAGAATAAATTGGAGAACAAATTGCACACATAGTTAATGGCTCGAATAATCGAAACAAGGATTTTATGGGCCATTCGTTCATAATCCAGGTTTTCGTTAAGTGAAATTTATATGGTTAGATCCGTAATTTTAATACGGACATATAGGAAAAAGAATCGGCTAAAACGGATATGTAAATAAAAAGTTATGGGGAATTAAGCGAAAAAAATATATATAAGAAGGCTGAGCTGGGCGAACCGTGAGCCACAGTCCTGAACCGTGGCTCACAGTCTGGCAATTCTGTTTTGAGCTGGGTGAACCGTGGGCCACAGTCCTGAATCGTGGCTCACAGTCTGGCAGTTCTGTTTTGAGCTGGGCGAACCGTGGGCCACAGTCCTGAACCGTGGCTCACAGTTTGGCAGTTAATTTGTTTGTTTTTCATTATTTAAGCAATAAAACTCGTTTTTTACTTAATATTAAGATGACAAAACTAACGATTATTGTGGTTTTGACCATAGGTGATGCTCGTTTGTTGTGGATGTTGATCAAGCAAGGGAATCAAGAACCGAACACAAGTTTTGAATGCTTCCGCGCTAACCTAATCTAGTTAAAAACATGTTGTTTTGTAAACTCTTTTGAATGTTGAACATTTTAATCTAGTTAGTCGACTATGTCGAAATACTATAACGACATACATCTTAGTTATTAACAAAGTTTTTGTTGGTCATGTATTTCGAATTTAAAAAGTCTGTATTTTATGGTTATAAAATGAAATTATAAGACGAGTGTTACATTAACTTTTTATAATTTTCAATAACTACTGAAAAATTTCTCTGAGATTGAAATTGTAATTATTTTTGGGCATTAACCTTTTTTTTTTGAATATGTGATGAAGTTATTTATCTTTGCATACATGTGATATGTTTCGTTTTCATTAATTTCATATTTTTTATACGAATCTACTCATGTGCATGCATAATATACTATATGTTGTTAATATACATATAGGTTACAACTTCTAAATATAATACAGAGATGTATAAAAGACTGTACACATGTGTATAAACTAACAGCTGCGTATCTTGTATAAACTGATAGTTAGCGAGAGACTGTACACATGTGTATAAACTAACGTATGTGTATCTTGTATAAACTGATACTAGCGAGACTGTACACATGTGTATACACTAACAGTTGTGTATCTTGTATGTACGAAAACTAGCGAGATTTTAGGGATTTTGATTTTATTGTTTAATAAATGCAATTTACAAAAGACACAAATACCCTTTTATCAGTTATTTTAAAGGGAAGTTACAAAATTATAATTACAATCTTGCCAATATATAAAAATCTGTAGATGGTGTAATCCAAAGGCCCAGATTCGTTCACATAGTTCACTCTCCACCTAGTGTTCACTCTAGAACCCTACCCTATATACACATATATATATATATATATATATATATATATATATATATATATATAGGGGGCCACTAGAATGAGAACCACCTCGAGTTGTAAGAACCGCGAGAACTACTTGATCCGGGGCGAGGTGGACCAATTTTTTTTCAAAAACGTAGATGCATGTATTATAAACACATTCGTAAAAAAAAAATTTAAAAAATGCCGTGCGTGTAGTTTTTTACACCACAAGTTTGTGGTTTACGAGTCCCGTAAATTTACGGGACTCGTAAACCACACGGGACTCGTAAACCACAAACTTGTGGTGTAAAAAACTACACGCACGGCATTTTTTTTAAAATTTTTTTTACGAATGTGTTTATAATACATGCATCTACGTTTTTGAAAAAAAAATTTGGTCCACCTCGCCCTGTACGGTGTGGTTCTCGCGGTTCTTACAACTCGAGGTGGTTCTCATTTTAGCGGTCCCCTATATATATATATATATATATATATATATATATATATATATATATATATATATATATATATATATATATATATATATATATATATATATATATATATATATATATAGTGGAGAGTTCAAATGAGAAGAAATGTTTTGTAAGAAGAATAAAAGAATAAGTTTCAATCAATTAGAATGATTCATTTTACTTCATTTAATATTTGCATTTAATTTTAATGTAAGGGTATATTTGTAAACTTACATATAGCATTAATTTCTAGTCTTCCTCTTTAATAGTAAACTAAATTAAACTTGTAACTTATTTTCAAAATATATATTTTTCTCAAAAAATAAAAAAAAAATAATTTAGAGTGTAGGACAAATTACTTGGTGTGTAGGATGAATTATGAGTTGTCTAGGATAAATTTAAATGTGCGTAGGACAAATTTCGATATGTGTAGGATAATTTTTTATGTTGTGTAGGGTAACTTTTTATGTGTGTAAGCAAAAAAAAATAGTGTAGAGAATAATAGTCTTTATGAGTAATTAATTACTTAAATAAAGTAATAAATGAGAGGAAAGAAAAACTACTTAATATTTTATAATTTTACCCTTTGTTCTTTTTCTTCTCAATTAAATTTTGTTCTCAAATGAACCTCCCTATATATATATATATATATATATATATATATATATATAGGGAGATGATCATGCGAGAACCACCTCTTATTGCGAGGACCGCGAGAACCAATGTGAACTCAACCAAAAATGCCTAAAAATAGCTAAAAAACAAACAAAACTTTTTTTTAATATCTTCTATATAAAAATCGCTACTTTTCGAAGCCAAAAAAAAATTAAATTTTTTTTTGCCACTAAAAGTAGCGATTTGAGCATAAAAAATATTAAAAAAAATTTAGATTTTTTTTTTATTTTTTTACATTTTTTTGTAGAATTTTTAGGTTTTTTGGGGGCTTAGTTTTTTAGCATTTTAGCTTGGGGGGGAGAGGGTGGGGGATTTAGGTTTTTGGGGGGTGTGGGAGGGGGGTTTAGGTTTTTTTTTTTTTTTGGGGGGGGGGGTTAGGTTTTTTTTAGGTTTTTTTGGCGTTTTAGTTTTTAGCATTTTGCTTGGGGAGGGGGGGGGGTTAGTTTTTTTTTTTTTTTGGGGGGGGGGTGGGGGTTAGGTTTTTTTAGGTTTTTTAGCTATTTTAGGTTGTGTTCACATTGTTTCTCGCGGTTCTCGCAATAAATGGAGTTCTCGCATGAGCCCCTCCCTATATATATATATATAGTGAAAGTGTAAAATACAATATCTCTTAATGTACGATATTGTGAAATCGCATGTTATAAAAAAGAATGTTAGAAATCAGATGTTGGTATTTTTGATGAAATCGCATGTTGGTTTTTCAGCACAAATCGCATGTTTAAAACTGAATTCACACCAAATCGGACGGCTGAGATGATCGCGTACATATTGTACGATAAGAGTTATTGTACGTTAACCTAGCCCTATATATAAAGGATAAATCGAAAACCTTCTGGAGTAAAGAAACTCAGAAAACCCTATATCTACCATTGATTAATTGTTATTGGTGGTTGTGATCAATTTCTGTAAAAAGTGATGACACTTTTACTAAAATAATATCAAAATGTACAATCAGGGGTAATATGGAGATAACAATTTGTTGTTTTCAAATCACTGACATACATAAAAAAGAAACATGTGTACTCTTTTTTTCTTTTTCTATATTCTCTCTCATACTTTTACATAACTAGATACAGTTTATTTTTTGTGACACAAATTTTATAAATGTAACATACTTTTTTAAATGTAACGTATTTTATTTCTGTAACAGCCACTTAAATTTCATAAAATATCTATTTGATAACATGTAACAATGCACTTTATTTTGGTAACAAACACAAAAAAAATGTAACAACGCACTCTATTTTTACAATAATATGAAAAATGTTAACTATATCATCTATGTTACATAAATGTAACATACATTTTTACATGATTAGGTACAATTTATTTATGTAACCCAAAAAATGTAACAACGTATTTTATTTCTGTAAGAGTCACTTAAATTTCATAAAAAATCTGATAACATGTAACAACGCACTTTATTTCCGTAACAACAGAAAAAAATGTAACAACGCTCTCTATTTTTACAATAATATGAAAAAAAATGTTAACTATATCATCTATGTTACAAATGTAACATACATTTTTTACATGATTAGGTACAATTTATTTATGTAACACAAAAAATGTTACAACGTATTTTATTTCTGTACAAGGCAGTTAAATTTTATAAAAAAATCTGATAACATGTAACAATGCACTTTATTTCCATAACAACACAAAAAAAAATGTAACAACACACTCTATTTTTATAATAATATGAAAAAAAATGTAACAACCATTTTTTGCTTCAATTGTGACATTTCTAAGACATAGATACGTAGTGTTACATAAAAATACTAGATCTTGCTGGTTCATAGCTTCAAATAATCAAAATCAAAGTATGTTTTTATCCATTAACACCCAGGTAATCAAAAGAAAGTTAATGCACTTTTCTTCTTATGTCATTTCAATCCCCCATAAAGACACCAAAAATAAATCAACCAAGAAAATGTCACACCCCTTTCTAAGGCGGAAGCACGAGGTGTGATCATGAAAGGTTCTCATTGCATACGAACGGTAAACATATGACATGATTATAAAATAAACTCCAATTTCCATTCACAGTTTAATCATCCCAAAATAAAGGTTAAGTTTAAAGTTTACGTCACATAAAAGATAATTGTTTGAAAGTCTACAACACCATTTCAAAACAAGAATCAAGGTTTTGTTCATTATATCTCCGTAGAAGGCGGGAGACAACGAACAAATCCTCCAAAAGTGGCAAGGAGCATCGACACAAAATGACTTGATACATAAACAACCATCCCGAACAAGGAGACCGTGTGTACATCCATCTAGTTACCTAAAATACATGTAAGTTTTGGAAATCGTCAACATAAGTTGGTGTGAATTCATGCAGTTTTCGTATAGAATGTTTGTATACTAGTATGAAAACATGGTATGTAATTTGTAAAACGTATCTGTAAACTGAGTTCTGTAAATGTAAGGAATACGAGATCGCTAATGTTTCGCGAGAACATTAACATATGTGACGACATAGGAAGCATCCAAACCATAGGCATTTTACTTATCGATGCACGACTAGAGACACAAAATCACTCTCCGTAACAAAGTGACCAAGAGTGTGGCTGCCTGAAACCTATTAGATCCAACCTTTTGTTCTGCAGTCTAGGTATACAGTTGATTAATGGTGCTTATGACACTCTATTCGTCACATGATCTATGTGTCATTCCTTAGTTTTGTGTTCTACATACCATAGTACATGTATTTTCCCCAAGTTTAGAAAACAAGTAAAAGTTTAAAAGTGGGGACATGAACTCACAGTTTTGCGTATCTTGCGTCGTAAACTTCACCGGGTTTGTCTCGTAAGCGTCATAACCTATACGTGTTCTATGTACATTAGTCACTAGACTTGTAACACACGGAGTACAAGTCACCATCTTAGGTTTATGTATTTGTTCTGTGTATGTTCATCATGTGGGAGGGTCGTGCCCTTGTTTGTCGGGTCTCGCCAGTTTGTCGTGTTCTTGTACTTTGAATTTGTGTTATCCATTTGTAAATATATATTTTACTTCCCAAAAATATGTATTTGTTTCTGTGTTC
This sequence comes from Helianthus annuus, assembly GCF_002127325.2. NCBI lineage: Eukaryota > Viridiplantae > Streptophyta > Magnoliopsida > Asterales > Asteraceae > Helianthus > Helianthus annuus. Next base: position 80,746,330 of record NC_035434.2, on the reverse strand, counting down.
GGTGAAGATCAATAAGTGTTAAAAAATAACTATATTTTTAACTTATTCAAAATATGTTACTTATATTATTTTTGAAAAATAAATATAAGTATTTTGTTAAATAATATTTCCAATATTATTTTTGTGCAAGTATACTTAGAAAAGTATACTTGTATTTTTATGTAAAAACTTGTGTATTTTACATTATTTGTCAAAAATTTATAATGTGATTTTTTTAACTTTTTCCGGAATTATATTTCTTAAAAATAATATATTTTTAAGACTTATCTGAAATATATATATTTTTTATCTTGTAAAATATATATATTTATTCTTGTTATTTTCCGATTTTTGTATCATTCTCATTACTTGGTAAAAGATATATATATATATATATATATATATATATATATATATATATATATATATATATATATATATATATATATATATATATATATATATATTTGTCCAAATATATATCCATGTCCATACTTGTCCATAAATTGTCCAATTCCAAAATTTGTTAAGAAATATATTTATATAAATATATTGTCTTGTATTTGTCCATATACCCTTTCATGAGTTATTTTGTATGAGTATTCTTGGGTATTTGTTATGTATTTTTATGTGTGTTTTGTTGGCGATACTCCTTGGGAGTATTTAATGTATTTTGATGATCCTAATACACTACTACATATAATACACATAATATACACTTAGCATAAAATTTGGTGATCACTAAATATATATATTTTCCTAAAAATATACATACTTAATATTGATTTTAACTTGAAGAAATCCTTATTTCTTAGCTTGTAATTTTATACAAAGATTAGGAAATCTTGATAAATATTTTTAAATGAATTTTTGAGGAATAAGTTTTATCAAAACTTATATTTTTCTAAGTGTCAAAATTTAATATAAATTTTGACATAGTTTCCCCTAAAAATGGAGGTTTCCCATGTTTTCAAAACATGTTTTTATTTTCTTTTCATCACCAAAAACAATTTCCAACAGTTTTCACAAGTAACATACACTAATTTTATCATGTAAAACCTTATGTTTAACTTGATTCTCGTTAAAAATGTGTAGTCTTTTAGATCTACACTTTACATACAAGGATTTTCAAAAACAAGTGTTCTTGTTAATTTTAAACAAACTTTTAATGAAACTTAACTTACTAACTAAACCATCCATGAGTTTTAGGGTTTCAAAGTCTTGAAAAACATGTTCTAAACCCATTCTTGTGCTTATTTAAAAGATCTTTATGTTTAAAATCATGTTTCATCATGGATCTTCCAAGATCCATGCTTAACATACTTGAATCTTTCATAAACAGGCTTCTTGATGAACCTTTTAAAAACTTTTAATGGACTTTAGTTTCAAAAGTTAACTTTACATAAACTTAGTTACTTCAAGAACCCAAGATCTTGCTTTAAAAATCATTTTTCAAGTTCACATAATAGTAAGTTCATTTTCATGTCTAACCATGGATTTTCAAGATCTATGCTTAAACTTGTTAGATATAAGCTTCAATCAAGCTTTAACATGATAGATCTAAACATAAACACAACATTCAACAACAAAACTTCAACACAAACATCAAACATCACTAAAATAACTTGTTTTCCTTTAGATTATGTTAGATCTTCGCATCTTCATCTTTTAAAGTTTAGTTTCTTAGATGGTTTAACTTGTACATAACACCAATATGAAGTAAAATAGAGTTTAGCATGCTTACTACTAGCTCTAATGGCTAGGGAAGTGGCTCAACAAAGATGAAGATGAAGATAGAAGAATATAGGTGGTTAAAAGCTCTTCCAAGTGGTCCTTAAGCTTCCTTTGCTTCACACCTTCTTAACTCATCTTTTTACACCATAATATCACCTTGGATTGCTTGATTGAAGATTGAAAATGAAGATGTATGTGTGGTGTAGTGTGGCCATGATGTTGAGAGAAAAAGAGAGAAGAAGATGTAGAAAATTTGAAGTGAAAATGAATAGGTTAACTCACTTATGGTTCCTTATAACTTTCTTCCAACAAATGTTTAACCATTAGTCTAAATGTCCCATATCTAGAATACATTAGTGAATTGTTTAATGGAAAAGGTGTGGGGCCACATTTGGGGCCGGTTACACATAGGGGGGGGGGGGATGGTAAAATGCAAAAAAAATGGAAGTTGTGGGTGGAAAGTGTAAACTAGAAGGTTTAAGTAATATTTGGTGTGTTTATGTGTTTTTATGATTTTTAAGGTGTTTTATCACCAACACTAGCTTTATATCATAAAAATAATGCTTCTAGTCTAGTTTTGATGTTTTGGGTAATGTTCGGTTATTCGTTCGGTTATCGGTTCGTTAAAGTGCTAAATTACGCAGTTTTACTAGGTATGAAGCACCTTTTGTGACAGTTTTAATTCCCGACACTTTACAAGTTATTCTGGACACTAAAATTTCAATTCTGCATAGTTTTTTGGTGTTTAAATGTTGCTTTTTCTGTTTTTCTGTTGAATTATGCAGAATTCAGCATTTAAAGTGAGTTTCGGGTGCCTTTTAGTGCTTATTTTAGTTTCCAGAAAGTGTATACATTAACCCTTGTATCCACACTTGGGTTTTAAGGTGTTTTTGATGTTGGACCTACTCCTAGGCCCTAAATCTACTATCTGACTGCTTTCTGCGGAAGTGCTAACACAACGTATCTTACCGGTGAGTTTACTAGTTTTCTGACGCAACGCTTAATGTAATGCACAATGCGATATTTGAAATATAAAACATGCATGAATTCATATGTAACGTAAGCAAACAGATAATGTTGACATTTAAGCACATAATTGCAAATAATAATTAATTAATAAAGTAGTATGGAAATTACCGGTTTTGTTCCAGTTGTCACAGTCTCCCCCCGTTAATAGAATTTTGTCCTGTAATTCAAGCTGAGTTATCTCTCATAGGAGCTTTCTCGAATTGGTGGGGGTACTTAGCTTTAAACTGGTCCTCACGTTCCCAAGTGTACTCAGGTTCGTGCTTAGAGTTCCAACGTACTTTAACGAGTTTGATGCGACTCCTCCTTGTTTTCTGGATCTTCCAATCCATTACCTCCACAGGCTCTTCTGTGAAGCGGAGTTTGTCGTCGATGTGTACCTCATCCGCAGGGATGATAACTATTTCCTAGGTTGGACTCTTTTTGAGGTTTGACACATGGAACGTATCATGTACGCCATTCAGTTCCTCCGGTAACTCTAGTTTGTACGCTACGGTACCAATCTTTTCCATGATTTTGAATGGTCCAATGTACCGTGGATTCAACTTTCCACGTTTTCCGAACCTTGCTACACCTTTCCAAGGTGAGACCTTCAATAACACTTTGTCTCCCACCTTGAAGTCTAAAGGTTTCCGTCTATGATCGGCGTAGCTCTTTTGTAGATCACGAGCCTCCTTGATACGGTCTCGGATCTGCATGATTTTGTCGGTCGTTTCTTGAACAAGTTCGGGACCAATCAGTTGTCTATCTCTGGCTTCGGCACAACACAACGATGAGCGATACTTGCGGCCATATAGAGATTCAAACGGTCCGGCTTTTATGCTCATATGGTAGCTGTTATTATAGGAAAACTCGACCAAGGGTAGGTGAGTGTCCCAGCTGCCTCCTAGATCCATTACACATGCGCGAAGCATGTCTTCAAGAGTTTGTATTTTACTTATCGATTCACGACTAGAGACACAAAATCACTCTCCGTAACAATGTGGCCAAGAGTGTGGCTGCCTGAAACCTATTAGATCCAACCTTTTGTTCTGCAGTCTAGGTATACAGTTGATTAATGGTGCTTATGACACTCTATTCGTCACATGATCTATGTGTCATTCCTTAGTTTTATGTTCTACATACCATAGTACATGTATTTTCCCCAAGTTTAGAAAACAAGTAAAAGTTTAAAAGTGGGGACATGAACTCACAGTTTTGCGTATCTTGCGTCGTAAACTTCACCGGGTTTGTCTCGTAAGCGTCATAACCTATACGTGTTCTATGTACATTAGTCACTAGACTTGTAACACACGGAGTACAAGTCACCATCTTAGGTTTATGTATTTGTTCTGTGTATGTTCATCATGTGGGAGGGTCGTGCCCTTGTTTGTCGGGTCTCGCCAGTTTGTCGTGTTCTTGTACTTTGAATTTGTGTTATCCATTTGTAAATATATATTTTACTTCCCAAAAATATGTATTTGTTTCTTTGTTCGGTGAAGATCAGTAAGTGTTAAAAAATAACTATATTTTTAACTTATTCAAAATATGTTACTTATATTATTTTTGAAAAATAAATATAAGTATTTTGTTAAATAATATTTCCAATATTATTTTTGTGCAAGTATACTTAGGAAAGTATACTTGTATTTTTATGTAAAAACTTGTGTATTTTACATTATTTGTCAAAAATTTATAATGTGATTTTTTTAACTTTTTCCGGAATTATATTTCTTAAAAATAATATATTTTTAAGACTTATCTGAAATATATATATGTTTTATCTTGTAAAATATATATATTTATTTTTGTTATTTTCCGATTTTTGTATCATTCTCATTACTTGGTAAAAGATATATATATATATATATATATATATATATATATATTTGTCCAAATATATATCCATGTCCATACTTGTCCATAAATTGTCCAATTCCAAAATTTGTTAAGAAATATATTTATATAAATATATTGTCTTGTATTTGTCCATATACCCTTTCATGAGTTATTTTGTATGAGTATTCTTGGGTATTTGTTATGTATTTTTATGTGTGTTTTGTTGGCGATACTCCTTGGGAGTATTTAATGTATTTTGATGATCCTAATACACTACTATATATAATACACATAATATACAGTTAGCATAAAATTTGGTGATCACTAAATATATATATTTTCCTAAAAATATACACACTTAATATTGATTTTAACTTGAAGAAATCCTTATTTCTTTGCTTGTAATTTTATACAAAGATTAGGAAATCTTGATAAATATTTTTAAATGAATTTTTGAGGAATAAGTTTTATCAAAACTTATATTTTTCTAAGTGTCAAAATTTAATAAAAATTTTGACATAGTTTCCCCTAAAAATGGAGGTTTCTCATGTTTTCAAAACATGTGTTTATTTTCTTTTCATCACCAAAAACAATTTCCAACAGTTTTCACAAGTAACATACACTAATTTTATCATGTAAAACCTTATGTTTAACTTGATTCTCGTTAAAAATGTGTAGTCTTTTAGATCTACACTTTACATACAAGGATTTTCAAAAACAAGTGTTCTTGTTAATTTGAAACAAACTTTTAATGAAACTTTAACTTACTAACTAAACCATCCATGAGTTTTAGGGTTTCAAAGTCTTGAAAAAACATGTTCTAAACCCATTCTTGTGCTTATTTAAAAGATCTTTATGTTTAAAATCATGTTTCATCATGGATCTTCCAAGATCCATGCTTAACATACTTGAATCTTTCATAAACAGGCTTCTTGATGAACCTTTTAAAAACTTTTCATGGACTTTAGTTTCAAAAGTTAACTTTACATAAACTTAGTTATTTCAAGAACACAAGATCTTGCTTTAAAAATCATTTTTCAAGTTCACATAATAGTAAGTTCATTTTCATGTTTAACCATGGATCTTTCAAGATCCATGCTTAAACTTGTTAGATATAAGCTTCAATCAAGCTTTAACATGATAGATCTAAACATAAACACAACATTCAACAACAAAACTTCAACACAAACATCAAACATCACTAAAATAACTTGTTTTCCTTTAGATTATGTTAGATCTTCGCATCTTCATCTTTTAAAGTTTAGTTTCTTAGATGGTTTAAGTTGTACATAACACTAATATGAAGTAAAATAGAGTTTAGCATGCTTACTACTAGCTCTAATGGCTAGGGAAGTGGCTCAACAAAGATGAAGATGAAGATAGAAGAATATAGGTGGTTAAAAGCTCTTCCAAGTGGTCCTTAAGCTTCCTTTGCTTCACACCTTCTTAAATCATCTTCTTACACCATAATATCACCTTGGATTGCTTGATTGAAGATTGAAAATGAAGATGTATGTGTGGTGTAGTGTGGCCATGATGTTGAGAGAAAAAGAGAGAAGAAGATGTAGAAAATTTGAAGTGAAAATGAATAGGTTAACTCACTTATGGTTCCTTATAACTTTCTTCCAACAAATGTTTAACCATTAGTCTAAATGTCCCATATCTAGAGTACATTAGTGAATTGTTTAATGGAAAAGGTGCGGGGCCACATTTGGGGCCGGTTACACATACGGGGGGGGGGGGGATGGTAAAATGCAAAAAAATTGGAAGTTGTGGGTGGAAATTGTAAACTAGAAGGTTTAAGTAATATTTGGTGTGTTTATGTGTTTTTATGATTTTTAAGGTGTTTTATCACCAACACTAGCTTTATATCATAAAAATAATGCTTCTAGTCTAGTTTTGATGTTTTGGGTAATGTTTGGTTATGCGTTCGGTTATCGGTTCGTTAAAGTGCTAAATTACGCAGTTTTACTAGGTATGAAGCACCTTTTGTGACAGTTTTAATTCCCGACACTTTACAAGTTATTCTGGACACTAAAATTTCAATTCTGCATAGTGTTTTGGTGTTTAAATGTTGTTTTTTCTGTTTTTCTGTTGAATTATGCAGAATTCAGCATTTAAAGTGAGTTTCGGGTGCCTTTTAGTGCTTATTTTAGTTTCCAGAAAGTGTATACGTTAACCCTTGTATCCACACTTGGGTTTTAAGGTGTTTTTGATGTTGGACCTACTCCTAGGCCCTAAATCTACTGTCTGAGTGCTTTCTGCGGAAGTGCTAACACAGCGTATCTTACCGGTGAGTTTACTAGTTTTCTGACGCAACGCTTAATGTAATGCACAATGTGATATTTGAAATATAAAACATGCATGAATTCATATGTAACGTAAGCAAACAGATAATGTTGACATTTAAGCACATAATTGCAAATAATAATTAATTAATAAAGTAGTATGGACATTACCGGTTTTGTGCCAATTGTCACAGTCTCCCCCCGTTAATAGAATTTCGTCCTGTAATTCAAGCTGAGTTATCTCTCATAGGAGCTTTCTCGAATAGGTGGGGGTACTTAGCTTTAAACTGGTCCTCACGTTCCCAAGTGTACTCAGGTTCGTGCTTAGAGTTCCAACGTACTTTAACGAGTTTGATGCGACTCCTCCTTGTTTTCTGGATCTTCCAATCCATTACCTCCACAGGCTCTTCTGTGAAACGGAGTTTGTCGTCGATGTGTACCTCATCCGCAGGGATGATAACTATTTCCTAGGTTGGACTCTTTTTGAGGTTTGACACATGGAACGTATCATGTACGCCATTCAGTTCCTCCGGTAACTCTAGTTTGTACGCTACGGTACCAATCTTTTCCAAGATCTTGAATGGTCCAATGTACCGTGGATTCAACTTTCCACGTTTTCCGAACCTTGCTACACCTTTCCAAGGTGAGACCTTCAATAACACTTTGTCTCCCACCTTGAAGTCTAAAGGTTTTCGTCTATGATCGGTGTAGCTCTTTTGTCGATCACGAGTCTCCTTGATACGGTCTCGGATCTGCATGATTTTGTCGGTCGTTTCTTGAACAAGTTCGGGACCAATCAGTTGTCTATCTCTGGCTTCGGCACAACACAACGATGAGCGATATTTGCGGCCATATAGAGATTGAAACGTTCCGACTTTTATGCTCATATGGTAGCTGTTATTATAGGAAAACTCGACCAAGGGTAGGTGAGTGTCCCAGCTGCCTCCTAGATCCATTACACATGCGCGAAGCATGTCTTCAAGAGTTTGTATAGTCCGTTCGTTCTGGCCATCTGTTTACGGATGGAAGGCCGTGCTCAGATCTAATTGAGATCTAAAGGCCTCTTGAAAGGATTTCTAGATCCTTGATACAAAACGTCCATCTCTATCTGATATTATCGAAATAGGCACTCCATGATGTGCCACAATTTCCTTAAGGTACAGCTCAACAAGCTTTCCAGTGCTATCTTTCTTCCGAATAGGTAGGAAGTGTGCAGACTTGGTTAGTCGATCAACTATTACCCATATCATATCATGCCATCTAGGGGTCCTAGGCAACTTTGTTATAAAGTCCATCGCAATTTGGTCCCACTTCTATACGGGAATTTCAGGTTGTTGCAGTAGACCTGATGGTTTCTGATATTCAACCTTGACCTTAGCACATGTTAAGCACTTCCTAACGTGAGTAGCAACGTCGCTTTTGAGTTTTGGCCACCAATAATACTCTTTCAAGTCCTGATACATTTCGTCTAGTCCTGGGTGGATGGAGTAACTTAACTTGTAAGCCTCGTCAAAGATTACCTCTCGAACACCACCAAAGAGCGGAACCCAATTGCGTCCCATAAAGTATAAGGTTCCCTCTTCGTTTGGCGTCAATTGTTTCTCCATACCTAAGACATATTCAGCTTTAAGGTTCTCCTCCTTGAGGGCTTCTTGTTGTGCATCATGAATGCGTGATGTGACATTCGTTCGAATCATCATCTCTAAAGCTCGAACCCTTAAGGTTTTAACTCTTTCCTTTCGACCCAAGGCGTCTGCTACCACATTCACCTTTCCAGGGTGGTACTTGATCACACAGTCATAATCGTTCAGTAACTCAACCAATCGTCGCTGGCGCATATTTAATTCCTTCTGATTAAATATGTGCTGCAAACTCTTGTGGTCTATGAAGATAGTACAATGAGTACCGTAAAGTTAATGTCGCCAAATCTTCAAAGTAAACACCATGGCACCAAGTTCCAAGTCGTGGTGGTATAATTCTTCTCATGAACCTTTAATTGTCACGATGAATATGCAATGACCTTTTGGCGTTGCATGAGCACGCAACCCAAACCTTGACGCGAAGCGTCACAGTACAAGACGAAGTCTTCAGTGCCTTCGGGTAGAGATAGTATTGGTGCATCGCGTAGCTTGTCTTTGAGAAGTTGGAAGGCTTCTTCCTGCTTTTCTTCCTAGTCAAACTTCTTATCTTTCTGTGTGAGGGAAGTTAGCGGTTGAGCAATTTTGGAGAAATTCTTGATAAATCTTCGGTAATAGCCCGCTAATCCCAAAAAGTGTCACACTTCAGTCGGTGTCTTGGAGGCTTCCCAATTATTTATCGCTTCAATATTTGATGGATCGACATGGATACGATTCTCGTTCACAAAATGGCCAAGGAACTGTACCTCGCGAATCCAAAATTTACACTTTGAGAACTTTGCATAAAGCTTCTTTTTCTTCAGCAGTTCAAGAATGGTTCTGAGATGTTGCTCGTGCTCTTCCTTTGTTCGTGAATAGATCAGAATATCATTGATAAGTACACTCACGAATTTATCGAGATACGATTTGTATACATGATTCATCAGATCCATAAATACAGCCGGTGCGTTCGTCAATCCAAATGGCATCACTAGGAACTCGTAGTGCCCATAACGAGTTCTGAACGTTGTCTTTGGTATGCTCTCCTCCTGAATCCTCAACTGGTGATAGTCCGATCGAAGGTCAATCTTGGAGTAATAGCTCGATCCTTGTAACTGGTCGAATAAGTCGTCAATCCTCAGCAGTGGATACTGATTCTTAACGGTGAGCTTTTTTCAACTCTCTATAATCAATACACATCCGCAAGGTTCCATCCTTCTTCTTTACGAACAATACTGGAGCTCCCCAAGGCGAGAAGCTCGGCCTTATAAATCCTTTATAAATCGATATGGTGCCTTGGCCACAGGGGCGGCGCCTGGAACCAAGTCAATATGGAACTCGACTTGTCTCTGCGGAAGTAATCCTGGTAAGTCGTCGGGGAAGACTTCCGGAAAATCCTTTACCACAGGAATATCTTCAAGCTTCAGCTCCTCAACCTTCTTATCTACCACGTGCACCAGGAAGGCAATTCATACTTTTCGTAAGCATTTTTGTGCCTTCATACAGTTGATGATCCGAAGAGGCGTGTCTCTTTTCTCTCCATGCACTATGAGTGTTTCATCATTCGCAAGGGAAATGCGAATGATCTTCTCATGACAAACGACTTCGGCCCTATTCTTGGATAGCTAATCCATGCCGACCACAACATCAAAGCTACCCAATTGGATCGACAAAAGATCAATGCTAAATCTTCGTTCACCAAGTTCCAATGTACATCCCCTAACAACTTCGCCCGATTCAACAAGTTTACCATCGGCTAGTCTATGGACTAAGGAATATCTAATCTACTAGATTCAATCCCAAGCATACGTTTAAATTCCACAGACACGAAACTAATATCGGCACAAGTGTCAAATAATATGGATGCAAAGTGATTGTTGATGAGAAACGTACCAGTGGGTACATTAGGGTCCACGCGAGCGTTCCTTACTCCTACCACGAATGCTCGAGCTTGAGCGTTGTTTTCTTTCGGGCAGTCTTTCTCGAAATGCTCTTTACTGCTACAACCAAAACATCCTTGGTTTTTCCCATTTGCATTTCGATTTCCAGCACCGTTGTCATTACGATTACCATTTCCGTTGCCAGCACCATTTCCATTCCTATTTCCATTTCCATTTCTGTTCCCATAGCCGTTTTTATTATTGCCTCTGTTTCGTCTTCCCCAACAATCTTCTATTCGGTGAACCAATCTTCCTTATTTGTCGCACCTCGAAATGCGACAAGCTCCATCATGATGATACTTACACTTGTTGATGTACTTTGTGAATGCAGCTCAGTTCGGTTCGACTCGGTTCGGTTTGACTCGTTTAAGTTCGGCTCAAGACCGACATCGCGACATTCCTCCATCGTGTGTCCCAGAGTTCGATACACGAAGCACGAAGAGCCACAAGTTGACATTACGTTGACATCATCATGATGTCATGATGATGTCATGTGGATAAGCTAATATTTGCATGCAATTTTGAAGAGCATGAATAATGGTGGACGAAGACTAGTAGTCTTCATGAAGAACCATTGAGTGTTCATGGAAATTATCATGATTAGTTGATTCAACGAAGACTCAAGTCTTCGTAGCCAATGATGGATTGTTGATGGGTAAATGGTTCACCATGAAGACTAAATGTTCGTGGAATCTAACTGTTCGCCTATGATGTCCATGAAGACTTATGTCTTCATGGACTTGTAGATTGTTCGTGGCACTGTTATCAGTCTTCGTAGTAAACTGGGTATTGAGGTCTATTTAAATAGATACTTGTTCCACATTTCAGTTAAGAGAGTCAAGAGAGTCCTGTGAGTTTGTAACACTGTGTGTATGTGTACTGATTCTCTTCACTTAATCAAAGCTTTGTGAATCTTTGGTTACTTTGTGTTTGTTCCTTTTTGCTTTGGTTTGCATACTTACGTGGATTCCGCACTCGTTAGTGTGTTAACAAACATGGAAGTAGGTTTAATCTTGATCCTCCAAGTGGACCTACAAGTTGTATCAGAGCTTTGGCTCTCTTCCTTGTTTAAAACCAAGCAAGACCTTGTGTTTGAACACTTTGTGAAGTTTCTGGAAGTGGTTTTTGAGTTTGAGAACAAGTAAATCAAGTTTTTTTCTGAAAAAGTGTTTAAAACTTAGTAAAAGCTTGTTGTTTGGAGAAAATTTTTACAAAAACCCAGTTAAAACACATGGAGACATGTTAGGACTTGGTTTTTCTTAAAATTTCTTTCCAAATTTGTGTTCATCAAATTTTCCGGTGAGTCGGTTAACCAAAAAAGTCACCGGTTTTTGGTAAGGTAGAGATAAGATTCAAAAGGATTTTCTGAAAAAGCTTGATTTCGAATGTTTGTTTTCTAACCAACTTAGGATATCCAGCTTTCAACTTTTGTAAAACCAGAAAAAGTGAATTACTAAAAACAGGGGAATCTCACCAACTATTTCCAGTTTACGAATAGTCTACTTTCACGAACAGTTAAATTGACGAAGACTTATTGGATGAACAATAGGATAGTTCGTAGCAATTAGTCTTCGTGGAACCATACTGTTCGTAGACAAGTTTATCAGGTGTTCGTAGTCATCCACTGTTCGTGACACTACTCTTCTTGGCCCATCACTCTTCATTGATACAACTCTTCATAGCCCAATACTAGTCTTCGTCGGTCAAGTTTTCAAGTTTTCATTCAAGTCTTCGTGGGCTTTATTTTTAAATTACAACTCTTCGTGAACATACTAAAACAATTGGGAAACAAGGTACTGTTCGTAGACAACAAACATTCTTAGTGGGCTTTTGTTATTGAATCTTTGTGGGCCACCTCATGCAATCAAGTCTTCGTAACAATCAAACAAGTCTTCGTGGTGGTTTCTTTGGGCCTAGTCATTCATAAGTCTTCGTGGGAAACTTAATATCTCCAAGTGGGCCAATATCGTTTGGGCCGATTACAACAAATTTTTTTGTGGGGTTTAAGTCTTCGTTGAATTAATGTTGGGCTTCACAATTTTTTTTTTATTGGGATTTAAAGTTTTGGGCTTATTTATTGTAAGTATTAACAGTCTTCGTAGGAATTGGTTAATCAAGTCTTCGTGGAAATTATAAACTAGTTTAAATTAAGTGTTCGCAGGAATTGGTTTTACACATTGTTCGTTAACATCATTATATGTCTTCGTGGTTATGAGTCACTGTTCGTAGCCATATAGTCTGCGTGGGACATATAGTCTTCATAGACTACTAGTGTTCGTGAACCTTTAACTTGTATTTTTCACAAAAGGCTTATTATTTTGTCAAAACATAAAATTTGTGTTTTAATTTAAATTGTGTTTTATAAAACTTCACAATGAGTTCAAACCCTTGGAGTTGGAGTGAAAACCCAAGTACACCACAAGATCCTTCACAATAGGTGAAAGGATTGATACCCAAAAAGGAAATCACCGAACATCAATGGGCATGTGTCGCGACTCAAAATAGTAGCATTCAAAATCTTCTCTTAAGCGAGAGTGAAACGGGAAGCAGCAATCGTCCACCAAAATTGAATCACATGAATGATTATCCATCACGGAAAAATCGTTTTCATATGTATGTTCAAGGGCAAAACACCGAATTGTGGACATGCTTTATCACACCATACAATGAAGCTCTTGAAGAAGCAGGTTCCAATGCACAAGCTTTGGCGGGATTGAGCGAAAATGATAAAAAGGCTTATGATCTCGAGAAGAAAGCATTTGCTATCCTTACGCAAGCAATTCATAAGGATATCTATCATCAATTTGCATATTGTACAAGTATAAAGAACTTGTGGGACGTCTTGGAAGCGAGAGGAGAAGGAAATGCTGCAACGAGAAAGGTTCATCATGATTTGTTGAAGAAGGAGTTCGAAGCATTTCGGTTCATGAAAAATGAAACACTCTACGAGATGGCTACTCGTTATTATCACCTGATTAGTGAGATGCACTCATACAAGGTTCAGGCTACATAGCAAGAAGTGGTTATGCGTTTTGCTGAGGCTTTTCCACCTAAGTGGAGTCAGTTCATCGACTTGTTGAAACATACTGGTGTTTTGGATACGGTTAGCATTTATGAATTCGTCCAAAATCTCGAGAACATGGATGAAGAAGAAATTCGAAAGGCTAAACGACTTCCAGTTCCACAAAATACCGAGATATACTATTGTTGGGATTGAACCTTACAAAGGAACAGTTGATTAAAGCCAAAACAGGATCAGAGCAGTGGATCCATAATAAGCAGATGTTTGTATTCATTCTTTCCCCTTGGAACTGGCCCTAACATCTGATGACCTCCATCCACTGATCCTCTACAACAACTGCTGTCCTTCAACAACTGCTAAAGACTGTAAAAGACTGCTGAAGACAAACACTGATGCTCAATCTACTGATATGGGTCAAGCACTTGTGAAGATATAAAGTACTACTGGAGTCACAACAGTGGAAGGAAAAGCAGTAGTTTAGTTTATCTCTTTATAATGTATTGTAATCAGTAGTTAGAAAACAGTGCTTGTAATATATCAGTGGTTGTAGGTTGTTAGGAGGTTAGATGTCACTTTCATGGTGACGTCAGCAAAGATGCCACAGTGGTTTGCTCGTGCTTATAAATAGATCTGTACCCTATACTGTTCTATTAGCTCTTTCATCACTTGTCATTCTGTACGAACAAACTGTTGTGAGCTTAGGCTGAGGGGGAGTTTGTAATACATGCATGCAATTATATTGAAGATTGAAATAAATTTAATCATTCGGTTCAATGATAAACATGTGTGTTGAAAGCATTTCTCCTGTTTGATTGTGTGTGAAAGTTTGTTTCCATTTTAATTCCGCTGCATTTACTTATTCATCTTCTTAATTCTTAAACTAAAACACAATCATTAGAAACTCAGATCCTTACAATTGGTATCAGTGCTAGGACAGCCAAATTTGATCTAACAATCATTTTGACGTAAAAGTTCAGCTCACAATCGTTGATACTTATAATTGTTCGTTTCGTTGAAAAACAGAGTAAGGTTTAATCATGAGCATAGTTGATTAAACAGTACCTGTAAAACAACCAGGATAACGTCACAATAACAAGATGTTAACAATAACATCGGTTCACTCTTCAAACCACCCATGTTGAAACGAAATGAGTACAACATCTGGCAGAGAAGGATGGGTCACATCCTTGTTCAATAGAATACCGGATGTTGGAAGTCGGTTATCTTTGGACCACATGTTCCAATGGTGTCGAGTGCTGAGGATCCAAAGAAGTTCGAACCTAAGAAAGTTGAGAACTATACTGATCTGGATTTTCAGGAATTTGAACTGGATGCCAAGGCATTTAGCATCGTTGCATCTGCTTTGCCCAATGAAATTTATGTTGGATTGTAACACTGTAACAGTGCCAAGGAATTATGTGATGCACTTAAGGAACAATTTGGGGGGACTGAAGAAGTGCTTGAAAACAACAAGGAAATTTTGAACCAACAGTATGAAACATTTTGTCACATTAAGGGTGAATCATTAACACATTAGTTTGAGTGATTTACCTGTCTCATGAGTGAACTAAAACTTGTTAATGTTGAATTTACTAAATCATCACAAAATAGCAGGTTCCTTAGGTGACTTCCTGATAAATAGGGCATAATTGCTTTTGTGACCATAAATTCTGTTGAGTTCAAAGATCTGACCTCACCCAGCTTCATGGTAGACTCCTGACCTATGAAAGGGAGTTAAACCAGAAAAAGAAGTTGCAAGAGTCTGGTAAAGTTGTAGATGACTACTCATTTGGCAACACAGCTCTTCTGGGTCAGGAAGAGTCTGGCAGCAGTAAGGACCAGAGTTATGATCATTTTATTGACATAACTACTAGTGGTAACTTCAACTCTGATCCTCACTCATCCAATTTTGCTTTCACAACAAATGGAGAAAGCCAGAACTCTGATAATATATGCTTTGAACTCAATGACCTTCAGCATTTTGATCCAGTTGATTTAGAGGAAATGGACATTTTGCACCAACTTGCACTGCTGAGTGTTAGAACCAGCAAGTTTTAGAAAAGGACAGGGAGAAAATTCCCAGGGTTGCATGGGAATCTAAAAGTAGGGTTGGATAAGTCTAAAATCAAATGCTACAAGTGCAACAGGTTAGGTCAATTTGCTAGGGAATGTTGGAGTCAAACCAATGGACCTATTATCACTCACCCTAGTCCAAGACCAAAAAATAACCAAAGCACTGTGCAGTATTCCCATTATACCCCTGCTGCCCATGTGAACACTGCTCATTATGCAAACCCTGGAACCCCTGTTCCTGTGCATTATGTCCAAGCCACTGTCCCACAAATTCAGTATGTCCAAGCTCATGTCCCACTGGTTCAAGTGCAACCAGTTGCACCTCAACAAGCTGCACCAACAGTGGTTCAACCAAATCAGCAAAGCTTTTTCACCCAAGGCTTTGTTGACTAGAGCAGCTTACCTGATGAGCTAGGTGATGAAAATTTTGCACTCTATGCTACTAATGATGCTTCTAATAATGAATTTTGTTTCATGACATTAAATTCAATACCAGAAGGGATGGAAACTGAAGAAGGACAGTCAAGTGCTGAAACAGTGGATGAAATTGCCGAAGCAGTGGTTACTGCTGTTGATGGTGAAGTACTTTTGGGAGAAAGTTCAGAACCCCTATTGGAACCACTGTCTGATCCCTGGTCTGAAGAAGAAGAGAAGAAACATGGTGAAAAGGAAGAGAAGTTGGCTGATGAGAAAGAGCATGCTTGTGACTGTGCATGATGGCTGCAGCTAAGGTATCATCTCAGGTTCTTCAAAATCTGTGTTTAGATAAATGCATCATAGCATTTGCTAACATTAAAGAGGTGAATGAAAACCTTAGGGATAGAGTTTTAAATAATGAAGTTCAATTTGGCTGAAAAAGATAATGAAATCTATAGTCTCAAACAAGAGCAAAGCATAACCAAGGACCAACTCCAAATTATGATAGAAAAATATCAAGCATGCAAAATGGAGTTGGAATCCACCCAAATCACTTGTGAAAAATGGGTGGAATCCTGCAAAGGTTATGAAATTATGCTTGAAAAAATAGCTTAAAAGTAATGTAAAATTTGGCATAGGGTTTAGGAAAAATGACCAAGTTGAAAACACTGCTGCAAATCAAGCTGGTCCTGTTGAAATCATACCAACCAACAAGAATGGCCAAGAAGTTAAAATAACTGACAAACTTGGTAACAAAATCACTTTGGAAAGATCTGTGGGGTCCTCAACTTTTGAGGAGATTGAGAAATACCAATTTAAACCCACATGGTCTGATGAGTGTGACATTCTTGAAAATTTCAAACCAATGGACTTCTCAACCATTGATGGTGTAAAAGCTCCTAAGGCAAAAGTCATTCCTCTTAAGGACATCCCAACAGTGGTTCAAAACTCTGTTGCAAAGGAGTCCGAAAAGAGGAAGAAAAGAGAAAAGATTAAAAACTTGTTTTGTGACTTTTGTGAGAAGAAAAATCACCCGACCAAAGATTGTTTTCACTTAAAGGCTTATGATCTTAACAAAACAAGTACCATTGAGCTTTCACAGAGCTGCACCATCTGTGATAAAAAGAACCAATCTACTCAGCAGTGTGTTTACTAGAAATCCTTTGAGGTCAAAAAGGAAGAGTACATGTCAAAAACACCAATGAGTTCATCAAAATCATCTGTCAAGTTCACCAAGAACCAACCACTGTTTGTGCCAGTTCAAACAGTTGTTCCAAAACAGGTGAACAAAACCTCTATTAAAAGAGATGATCAGGTGATTGATGCACCCGTTGCTAACTAATACCGAAGAGGTAAAGGTCAACCACCATACCAAAGGATCCCACATGTTTATGAGGTTTACAAAAAGCCTTCTAAACCAAGAGTGAACATGCATCCTTTTGGGTATCAGCAGATGATAGGGCAAGACCCCCAACAGTGGTTAAAGAAAAACTTTCCCAAAAATGTCCTAACCCCTGAGCTAACCACTGTCCATCCACCTGAACATAACAAAGACACGGTTGAGACCCCATCCAAAGCCTTATTGGCTTTGGAGACGCTAATGAACTAACCTTTTACTTGATGTGCAGGGAACTTCTATGTAGCAAAATACCAAAATTTACATACCTTTTGATCCCTTTGTCAAGGTGATCACTTATATATAATCAGAATTCGATTCAGACTTGATTTAGGCTTCCAATTTGAGCTTTTTGTGAAGAACTAGGGTTTTGAGGGGAATCCCCTGGTCGCCCTTCCTTCTGTTCGATCCAAACACACACCAGTGTGTGTTTGGTGTGTTTGTTTACTAATTCAGCAATTAAGTTTCAGATTTGACTAGTATGGTCCCTCAACTTTGATTTAACCTCAAGTTTAAGTGTTTTAACCCTATTATGAGTTATTTCAAGACTCGTAACTAGGTGGGTTATAGGTTCCTAGTTAGTTGATTCTCGTTTGATTAATACTTTATAATAAAATATAAAGTTTTATATTTTTGGGGTGTTACAAGTCCACCCCCCTTAAAAGGGTTTCGTCCCCGAAACCGAATTACGTACCAAATAAAGTAGGGTAAAGCCGTTGCATCTCCTCTTCGGATTCCCATGTGGTATCCGCACCCTTCCTGTGTTCCTATTTGACCTTTACTTGATTAATCTCTTTATTCCTTAAGGTTTTCACCTTATGATCCAAAATCACAATGGGTTTCACCACATAGTTTAGTCTATCATCCACCTCGGTATCATCGTAGTGGATATAGGTTGTTTCATCCGCTAGACATTTCCGAAGATGTACACATGAAATGTGCTATGAATTCCGCTTAGTTCCTCCGGTAGTTCAAGGCGGTAAGCTACCTTTCCTACCCGTTCAACAATCGAAAACAGTTCGATAAATCTTGGGCTCAATTTCCCTTTCTTTCTAAACCGGATAACCCCCTTCCATGGGGATACTTTGACCATGACTTTATCGCCAACCTGGAACTCGATTGGTCTCCTCCTTTTGTCAGCATACGATTTTTGTCTATCTTGAGCCGCTTTCAAGTGAGCCCGAACCGCATCAATCTTTTCATTAGTGGCTCATACTATATCTTGGTGGGCAAGTTCACGTGGGCCCACTTCACCCCAACATACCGGGGTTCGACATTTTCTACCATAGAGCATTTCGTACGGTGCCATTCCAATACTAGAATGGTAGCTGTTGTTATAAGAAAACTCGACCAAGGGTAGATGGACATCCCAACTGCCTCCAAAGTCAATTATACATGCCCGTAGCATGTCTTCCAAGGTTTGTATTGTTCTTTCACTCTATCCATTCGTCTGAGGATGGTACGCAATGCTGATGAACAATTTGGTTCCCATTTGTTCTTGGAAATCTCGCCAGAAATTTGACATGAACTGGGTATCCCTATCGGACACGATGGATACCGGTACTCCATGGCGTGCTATTCTCTCATTAGTGTAAACTTCTGACATCTTTTCTAACGTATAAGTCTCACGAATTGGAATGAAGTGAGCACTTTTCGTCAATCTATCTACAACTACCCATATAGCATTGAACCCGCGGCTCATCTTTGGTAGTTTGGTTAATAGGTCCATCGTAATATGTTCCCATTTCCAAACCGGGATTTCTAACGGTTGGAGTTTACCGTATGGCTTTTGGTGCTCCGCTTTGACATGTAGACATGTCCAACACTTTTCCACGTATTTCACGGCGTCTCTTTTCATCCCAGGCCACCAATAGTTTTGTTTCAAGTCATTATACATCTTGGTCGCTCCCGGATGAATGGAATAATGGAACTTGTGAGCTTCATAAAGTAGAAGCTTTTTAACTCCACATGTGTTAGGGACCCAAATTCTATTGAAACGGGTCTTCAAGCCGTGACTGCCTACCTCGAGATCTTTAACTTGGCCAACAATCCTTTCCTTTCTCCAGTTTTCCGTCTTTACTGCTTCGTCTTGTGCTCCTCGGATTCGTTCTAGTAAACCCGAGGTCACAATGAGCTGCAACGATCGTACCCGTATTGGGGTATAATCTGCCTTTCTGCTCAACGCATCAGCCACTACATTAGCTTTCCCGGACTGGTAGCGTATTTCACAATCATAATCCTTGACCGTTTCCAACCACCGCCTTTGTCTCATGTTTAATTCCTTCTGATCGAAGAAATATTTCAAACTTTTATGGTCGGTAAAGATTGTACATTTTACCCCATATAAGTAGTGTCTCCATATTTTTAAAGCAAACACTACTGCCGCCAGTTCCAAGTCATGACTTGGGTATTTCTTTTCATGAATCTTCAATTGCCTTGAGGCATAGGCGATGACCTTGCCTCGTTGCATTAAAACACATCCGAGCCCCGAATGAGACGCATCCGAGTAAACCACCATGTCGTCAACCCCTTCTGGTAATGTTAACACCGGAGCGTGAGTCAACTTTTCTTTGAGCGTTTGGAAGGCTTCCTCTTGTTCGATGCCCCATAAAACTTCTCCTCCTTGCGAGTTAATTTGGTCAATGGTAAAGCAATTCTGGAGAAATCTTATATGAATCTCCTATAATATCCTGCGAGCCCTAAAAAGCTTCGGATTTCCGAGGGATTCCTTGGAGCGTTCCATTTTGACACGGCTTCTACCTTTGAGGGATCCACTAACACCCCGTCGGCACTAATGATATGCCCAAGGAACTGCACTTCTCGTAGCCAAAAAGCGCACTCTGAGAATTTTGCATACAACCTTTCTCGTCTGAGTGTCTCTAACACTTCTTGCAAATGATGTACATGCTCAGCTTCATTCTTCGAATACACTAAAATGTCATCGGTAAATACAATTACCGACTTATCCAGCATAGGTTTGCTAACCCGGTTCGTGAGGTCCATGAAAGACGCAGGTGCATTAGTCAACCCAAAGGGCATTAAAAGGAACTCATAATGCCCGTACCGTGTACGAAAGGCCGTCTTCGGTACATCCTCCTCATTGACTTTCAATTGGTGATAACCAGATCGGAGATCAATCTTGGAGAACCAACTTGCTCCCTGTAGCTGGTCAAACAAATCATCAATTCTTGGGAGTGGGTATCGATTCTTCACCGTGAGTTTGTTTAACTCTCGGTAATCGATACACATGCGCATACTACCGTCCTTCTTTTTCACAAATAGGACGGGTGCGCCCCATGGGGACACACTCGGTCGGATAAACCCTTTGTCGAGCAGTTCTTGGATTTGAGACATCAATTCTTGTAGTTCTGACGGCGCGAGTCGATACGGTGCCTTCGCCACCGGTTTGGCGCCCGGAATCAATTCGATCCCAAACTCCACTTCCCGTTCTGGTGGTATTCCCAGTAATTCTTCTGGAAACACATCCTCAAAATCCCGTACCACCAGCACGTCTCCGATTTTGAGAGGCTCTTTCTCCGATTCGCTTGCATATACCATGAAGCCCTTGCATCCGTGCTTCATAAGTTTGTGGGCTTCTAGTATCGAGCACACCACTGGGTTACGTCCTTTTTCACCGCATATCGTAACGTGCTTTCCGCTAGGAGACGTTAGTTTTATTTCCTTTCGGAAATAAACTACTTTTGCGTGGAATCGGGACAACCAATCCATCCCTAAAATGACTTGGAATTCCCCCATCGACATCGGGATCAAATCTATCGTGTATTCTTCGTCATCAACGCTCAATTTACAGTTTTCACATACATCACAAACAATAAAGCTCTTGTTATTACCTATCTCTACTTCTAAAGGCATAGGCAGTTTTGTTAGAACAAATGAAGGATGCCGAACAAATCCATATGAAATAAAAGATTTATTCGCACCCGTATCGAATAACACACGTGCGGGAATCGAGTTTACAGTAAATATACCTGAGACCACTTCAGGTTCGGCTTTCGCTTCAGCAGCAGTCAATTGGAAAGATCTTACTTTTGCTTTCGGGGCTTCACCTTTCGAGTCTTGTCCATCTTTCTTTCCAACCAGTTCTGGGCACTCCGATCTTTTGTGACCCAGTCGGTAACAATTGTAACAAATAGTCACTTTCTCCGGGCATGATATAGCCATATGTCCCGTTTTTCGGCATATGGGACAAGGCTTATCCTTGAAGCGACATTCGCCTTTATGGCCCATCCCGCAAATTTTGCAACTTGGCGACCCGCCTTTTGTATCCGATTTCTTCGCTATTTCATTTGTTCGTGTTTTCTTGGTAGGGCTTGGATTTACATTTTGTGCCCTCCATTCACCCCGTTCAATGCTCTTTTTCAGTTTGATCTCCCTTTCCCGAGCAGCATTAATGATCTCGGTAAGGGTTTCGTATTTTGAAGGGGTTATAAACTCCCTATATTCTGCACTCAACATGTTATGGTAGTAGTATATCTTTTGTTCCTCGTTTGTCACCAGTTCACTGCAGAATTTCATCTTGTCCATAAACGTTGTCGTGATTTTGTGTATGCTCTCACCCTTGTGTCTGAGTTGCATGAACTCCTCTTTGATTCGATTAACGACCGCCTTGGGGCTGTGGTGTTTAAGGAATGGCGTCTTGAACACTTCCCATGTCATGGCCTTAGCAGCTTCACTACCAATCTCTCTCTTTTTGTTATCCCACCAATCTTTCGCTTGACTCCTTAGTTGACCCGTACCATAGGCTACGTAGTCATCTTCGTCACAATGGGTCCTCTCGAATACCCCTTCGATATCACTTAGCCATCGTTGGCACACTATTGGATCAACATCCCCATTATATATTGGTGATTTACATGCCATGAATTCCTTGTATGAACAAGGCTTCCGTCCTCCGGGCTTTTCCTTTGCTAAATTTGAATCGTCTTCCAATTTCTTGATTCTCTCGTCTACTATTGATAAAACTATGTTTTGAATTTTATCAATAAAGCCCGACAAACTGTTTTCGATCGCCTTTCCAACCTCTTCGGCAATCACTTCCCTCATTTGTACGGTGACTCTTGGCACCACATCATCATTACCTTCATCCGCCATCTTTATTACTGAAATGTTTACATAGATTGTTAAACATTCCATTTATAACACATGCTTTACTTGTTTTGATTCAATCAAGTTCATAACTTGATTCAATCGTTCTTGTTTCTTGCATTTCTTGTGTTTGAGTGAGTTTACACACTCTTTTCATGCATATTTGTTCATGATTTATTTCCATATTTTCTAAATCTACTTAAACGATTAACTCTTACCGGATGCTTGATCAAGCTTGAACCAAACAGTTTATTGACAACCTTGAGCTCTGATTACCAACTTGTAAGACCCAGTTTGATATTACTAGATTTACTGGTAAATAAACTTGCATTTACTACAAAAATTTTGAGTTTACAAAAACTTTCAAGATTTTAAAACCATAACTATTCATAACATTCACGTATTAATCCTACTAAACAATATTCAAGACAAAAACTACAAGTGTTTACATAGTCTTAAAACAAAACAGATCAAGTGCGGAAGCGTTGGTTTGAGTGTTCGGTTCGGATGCATTTGCTTGATCTTCATCCCCCATAATTGGATTACCTAGAAACTGAAGATGTTAGACAAACATTAGTATTATGGTCCTTGGAATTTAACATAATCGAAACTAGGTTCGAAAACAATTTCAATATAACCAAGAATATGAAAAATTCAGCATTTAAACTGGGCGCTACCGTAACTTTCGGTAGCCACCGTAAGTTACGGTGGCCACTGGAAAATTGTGGTCTGCCGTAAGGCAGTAGGAAACCACCGTAACAGTTTACTGGCTACCGTAAATTATGGTAGCCACCGTAATTTACGGTAGCTGCTGTACATGCTTTATTCTTTATTATTTTTTTATAGTTTTGCCGATTCTTTTCCTGCATCACCGTAGTTTATTTTCGAACAAGATTGTCACCTGACTAAAACTAATTACCCATATCCGGATTTTATCAATAATAACGCTTGGCTACCCTCACGAGGGATTGCCTACGGAATAATCTATATGCTTGTTTCCAAGGCTTCGAGCTTGCCTTTTTATGCAACTTGTCATGCTTACAATTTCTGAACTTTAACTCCTGTATTAGGAGTTAAGTTTCTCAACTAGTTTAGCGTGTCCGCTACACGGCTTACGCATTGTTTATAACCATACATCAAGTAATGGTATCTAGCTTCAAGTTTACTACACGACTTGTTTTGACCCGTTTGGGTGCTGAATTAAGCACCATTCAGGACATTTCAAAATCCATCTTTGTCACTTATTTTGACCCGTTTTACTTGTTTAAGACACTTAGTCACATCCATGACATATTGGTCTATCTTGTTTACCATGTTTCAAACTGACGACATAAAACTAACAAATAAACTTAATGTAACGAAACGGTAAATTCTATACCTTTAAAGCGCACCTTTCCCACGCGTATTCCCTCCGGCTTGTCCGCTTGACGATCCAGACTCTTTGCCTAAAGAGTTCAATTCACAATTGGTTTAGAACTCTTTTTGTGTTTAATAACGCATCATTATAAACAATAATCAAGTCTGCATTTTCATTCTATTATTTAAATCCTCACTTAGGCATTTCGACGAACACCTAGCGGGTCAGATTTTCACATATTCATTACCAAATTCACAACTTGTAATTTATCATCTAATTTCACTTTAATTAGTCAATTTTACATACATTTGACATCAATATCTCTGAAATTACTTCTTAATTTTAGATTGTGTAAGAGCAAGAGTTATAATTCTATTATCTAACAAGTTTCTTCAAGCTCACCAATCACTTACAATGGTGATTATGAAACCCTACAAGTACTATGCAAGATTTTGTCAAGAAATCATCTAGGGTTTGTTTCTAAGCCTCATAACTCTTCTAATTTCATCCATACATCAGTAATCAAGCTAAATTTTCGTTCTTCACATTAACCTAAAATCCAAGATGTAGCAAAATACCAAAATTTACATACCTTTTGATCCCTTTGTCAAGGTGATCACTAATATATAATCAGAATTCGATTCAGACTTGATTTAGGGTTCCAATTTGAGCTTTTTGTGAAGAACTAGGGTTTTGAAGGGAATCCCCTGGTCGCCCTTCCTTCTGTTCGATCCAAACACACACACCAGTGTGTGTTTGGTGTGTTTGTTTACTAATTCAGCAATTAAGTTTCAGATTTGACTAGTTTGGTCCCTCAACTTTGATTTAACCTCAAGTTTATGTGTTTTAACCCTATTATGAGTTATTTCAAGACTTGTAACTAGGTGGGTTATAGGTTCCTAGTTAGTTGATTCTCGTTTGATTAATACTTTATAATAAAATATAAAGTTTTATATTTTTGGGGTGTTACACCGCGTCGTGTCAATGATCCTAGTATCAACCTTCTTTGACTCTTTCTCTTCTTTCTCCTTCTCGTCTTTCTCTTCTCCGGTTCCCCACCATTTATTCTGCCAATAATCATCCTCATCTTTAAACTCTTTGATTATGGCTTCTATATCAAGAGTGTTATGATCAACAGCAATGTTTCCATCTGGGTCAAGATAACATTCCCTGTCTGGATCCCATCTCTTTGCTCTTTTTGCTTCTGAATAGATACCAGATATTCTAATCAACCTGTTTGTGGCTAACGTCCTTCTGTAATTATACTTCTGCTCTTCAGTTCTGTTGTCTTTCCAAGGAATAGGTTCAGTTTTTGCCATGAAAGCATATCCGACCGCATCCTCTTTAGGTAACAACTCACTCTAGTCATACCCTTCGTCGTTGTGAATTACAGCAAGACCTCTAGACCTCTCTTTGTTCTCCTCGACCTGCTTCAATCTTGGCGGCTCAGATTTATTCTAATGGTAGATCGCCTTCTTGTAGTAGTCTTCTCTGAATGGGTTCTCAGACTCATCGACATAAGCATTCCGGCATTCACGTTTGAAGTGACCTTTCTGCTTGCATTTGAAGCACGTCACCTTGGACTTGTCAAACCCCAGCTTGGTAGATGGTCCACCAATTGACTTCCTCCCCGTGATCTCCATAAAACGCTGTGCTGCACTGGCCATACACCACCATATGTCGATCAGTTCCATTTATTCGGGATCAATCTGATCATAATCTTCTTTTGTCAGGTTGGTGTTGCCTATCTTCCCGGCTACAAGACTTTCATAGGATTCTAACACCGACGCCAAGAAAACCATCTGCTGCTTCGTTGACTCTTCGCTGAAGTTCTGAGCGTTCTTCATGTCTACAGCGATGTTGCAATGAAACAAGTTTTTTGCATCAGACTGGTTTGAACTTGATGAAGATCCACTGTGATATCCACTGTGATATCCACTGCTTTGACTACTTTGACTTTCTTTGCTTGTTGTGGACACATTCTCAGCAGAAAATGCAGTCTTGGGAGATGTATTCTTTGGCATCATGCTCTTTGGATAATACAAATCCAAGTTCTGCTGGTAAGATGAGTGATTGACTTTGTATGTCTTATTCAATTCTAACTCGTGACTCTCGAGTTTCTCAATCAGTAAATCTACAGTTAACACTTCTGGCGCCTTGATAGTATTTTTCAGCATCAGCGCATAATATCGCCAATCCATCTCGTCTGGCAACGAGTCGAACAACTTGTCAACTAGCTCATCTTCAGAATAAGTAATTCCATGTCTAGCTAGTTCTAGCTTCAGGTGCCCAAACCTCTCAATCATTTTAGAAACCGATTCATTCTTTAAACACCCAAACAAATCAAACTCTTTCCTAAGAAGTTTCTTTTTGTTTTTCACGATTTCTGTATTTCCTAAACATTTCATTTCCGACTTTCTCCAGAGATCTTTTGCAGTAGAATATTCGATCAAAGAGATTATATCTTTTCGAACAGATTGAAACAACAACGCTATACATTTCTGCTCCGCAACAAATGTCTCTATTTCTTCAGGTGATGATTAGACTTCACCCTTTTTACCTCCACTATCATAACCATTTTTAAGACTCTTCTAGCTAGGGAATGCAAAAGCCATCAACCAGTCTTCGAACTTTTTGGCCCACCGACTATATTCTTCAATAGCCATCAACTTCGGTGGTTTTTTGTAAGTTCCGAAGGCACTTTCAACTTCCAAAGCATCCGATAACTTTTTCTTTGCATTCGGAGGATTCTCATTTGTGTTGCTTGGAGAAGTATCATCGTTTCCAGAATTTCCAGCAAATGCATATAAGTCGCTAAACGGGCTCAAGAAAATATCATCCATCTTGAACGTTCCTGAAAAAATCAGCAAACACTTAGAAAATTTTCAATGTTTTGAAAAACAGTGATTTCGAGCGAAATCACCTATGAGCGAAATCAAAAAGACACTGTTCGAGCAAAATCAGATATATACTGATTTCGAGCGGAATCAGAAAGTAAGTTTCGAATGAAATCAGAAATATTTGATTTCGAGCGAAATCAGAATGTGTCTCAAGAGAGAAATTAGAAATTTTATGACTTTTCGAGCGAAATCACAGGTTTTGCTCCAAATGAACAATGAATTTTCGAGCGAAATCTGCTTTTTATCGATGAATCTTTTCGAGCGAAATCAGGTTTTTAGGCTGTTTTTACCATTTTTAATCCGAATTTTAACCTGATTCTTTCTAGGCTTTGCTAATTCTGTGTTTTATACAATATACTCGAAATTCAGGCCATTTCAACCGTTGGAACTAGTTCAAATCAGGAAAATATGAGAAGAAGAGAGTAGAAATGAGAAAATCCGGTAGAATCAAGCTGCTATGGTATGAACTCCTCGTCCTGAGCTCTGATACCACTTGTTGGACCGTGTGCGACCCTAAATAGTTAGTTTAAGGCAGTTCATC
The DNA here is from genome assembly GCF_002127325.2 of Helianthus annuus. Taxonomy (NCBI): domain Eukaryota; kingdom Viridiplantae; phylum Streptophyta; class Magnoliopsida; order Asterales; family Asteraceae; genus Helianthus; species Helianthus annuus. The sequence continues at coordinate 80,719,117 of NC_035434.2, read as the reverse complement.
TTCGTATACAGAGGCGGAATCAATGTAAAAAAAGTCACAACAGCTTTTCCTTTCAATTTCCTTATCTATTAATGTTTTCTGAGTAAATTTTGACTGCGTTTCGACACCTAACACATGACCTGATTTTGCTCCAAACGTTACAAATGAGATTACAAGTCAGGTATTTGTACTAGGTCTGATTTCGCTCCAAACGACAGGAGCGGAATCACATTTGGAGCGAAACCCCATGAATAAGCTTTTGAGCGAAACCCCTAAATACCCTAGGAGCGAAATCACCAACTAATACTTTTTGGAGCGAAATAGCAATGTTCTGATTTCGCTTCAAATGACGCAAGTGTCATTTGGAGCGAAATTAACAAACTAAAACCTATTTCTTGATTTCCGTGCTCCAATCTAACCTATCTAGACCTAATGACTCGATACAGACGCAGTTAACAGACATTCAGTGCACCAACATTTAAAATAAAAAAAACAAAAAAATAGGGTTTTTATTTGTGTTATCAAAATCTAACCGTTCTTGAAGATTTGATTGATCGTCATAAGTTGAAAGAAATTGAATTGTGAGATCTGAGTACAAATACTTGGATGTACCCAGTGTTGATGTGGTATTTCTCTCTGTTGCACATAATTGTTGCTTATGAATTCTGAGCATGTGCAGAATTTGACTCAAATCAAGAAACATGGGTGGTTGAAGGTTGAGATGTTGTTGGTTGCTAACAAAGCTTGAAGCATCACAATAGCAAGATGTGCCTGAGTTAGAAGAACTAGATACGTGTCATTATCTAACGGTGATAGTACTTTTGAAGAAGTACATGTGAACCTGCTTGAAAGAGAACACATTGACAAAGAAAAGAGTTGATAAGAATCTTCCTCTTGCATTCTTTTCAACAAGATTTTCAAGCAAAGCTGATCGTGATTAAGAAGAAAAAAAGAGCCCAAGTTTGAAGATGAAAAGATGAAGTATCTTCCCACAGAGACATGAGATAGATAACAGTGTGATAAAGATAGCACAAACCTAGGGGATATTGTAAGGCCATATATTGAGTACGTTTACGCTTATCTTTATCAAACGCAATTAATAAGCTATTGGACTTAGTATCTAGTGGGTTAAATTGTATTTGGATAAGCCATGTGGGCTAATTAGTGATTTAGGCTTGTTTGGTTAGATTTAATATGCATGTCGGCTTAGCCGAACTTGTAACTAGGTAACCCTATGTAACTATAAATAGGGTGAGCCTAGGTCTTTTCAGGGTTGGTATTGAGTTTATTGTTCTTCTTAGAGTTTTCGAATTTCAGTGTACCAAATGGTTCTCTTGAAACCGTGTGCACTTTGATTATTCAATCGATTGATTGTTCTTGTTCTTCTACACTTCTCTCAGTATTCCGCACTTTGATAAGTGTTATTGATATCCGATTGGTAGTTTTGGGACGTACAGCCAATCTTAGTTAGGAGCTTGCGAATCCACAGAATCTCTGCTAGGCCACGTGCAACCCCTCGGAATTTGGCTTCTTCACTAGATAGGGCGACCACCTTTTGTTTTTTACTTCTCCAGGTAACTAGATTTCCTCCGACCATGGTGAAGTATCTTTAGGTTGATCTTCTCGTTCCTTTATCCCCTGCCCAGCCGACGTCTATATATGCTTGGATTTCTAAGTGCCCATTTGATTTGAACAGTCTACCATGACCTATCGTTCCCTTGAGATACCTGATGATTCTTAATACTACTTCCATGTGACTCGCTTAGAACCTGTGCATAGACTGACTCACCACTCCTACTGCATAAGCTATATCTGGACGAGTGTGGGAGAGGTATATTAGTTTTCCCACCATTCGTTGATATCTCTCCTTATCTGCTAGTTCTGCTCCATCTTCCATGTGTAGGCCCTTGTTAACTGTGACACTCGGCTATTCTAAGCTGGCACTGTACTGATATGACACGCGTTATGAGTAAATATGGTCACTAAATTAATAAATAGGACATTAAATTGAAGTATTTGAAAGTTTGAGAAACCCAAACTTTACTAAAAATTACGTTGGCAATAATAAGTTAAACGCTTATCGCGCGTAATGAACGAAATGCGAAACGAACATCGGTGACTGTCCAGATAACATCAAAATCAGAAAATATTCTATTACGATTAAAACCCTATTTCTAATCTTATTCGTGAAGAAAAATTAGTTAGAACGCTTAAAAGATGGAAGGTAATGTAAAATATTCTGTTACGCTTAAAATATGATGAACATATGTAGTCAGAAAAATATTATGTTACGCTTAAAATATGAGGAACATATGTAGCATGTGATGTAAAACAAATGTACTAAGTATAATGAACATACATACCATGAAAAGGTAATGTAAAACAATGCTCTAGGTATGCAACCAAATGTACATACATAGCATGAAATGTAATGTAAAACAAATGTACTAAGTATGCACACAACGGACGTACGTAGCAAAAACATAATGAAATCATGTACTAATAGTTTACTAATGAACATAGCAAGTATATGATGTGAAAACAAGAAAGCACGAAAGTAACAAGTAGGCACATGTGTTTCACCCCAAAACGTTTGAAAAACAGTAAAAGAGGGGTCTATGTACCCACTTGAGGGTGCTTAGAAGTCGTGAACAACAACCAAGCAAAGCTAGAGGGATCACGGAATCAAACGGCACCCTATATAGATAACTACATAAATAATCGGACCTAAATCGGGAGATTGGATAGTATGAGTTTTCGTAAACCAATTGAGTATTGGAACTCATATGATATGGTTAAACAAAGCCCACATACTAAAATGAAACATAACCTAAGTGCTTACGACCCATTACGACCTGTTTAAGTAGCTTACACTACTTTAACGTTTCGTTCGCTTAAAATGAGTTCGGACCGCTTAACTAGTCCTATGACAAGTAAAATATGCCTTAACATGTCTAATATAGTTACCTAATCAGTTTAGATGTCAAAATTTAAGTTACATATGCTTAAAATGAATTTATGCGTAAAAAGTGTATTTTGGTAATTTTCCTAAGGCATATAAACTACCTATCATACAACTACTTAAACGACGTGACCATAAGGTATAACCTCGGAAGGTTATTCCCTATACAACTATGGTCACCTAATGTGTTTGGTCGGATCCTAATGATCGACCAAACGGGTCGGGTTCGAAAGTATAAGCGATTGATTAGATCGCTTACCTTTACGACCCTAAAGAAGCACAAATCTAAAAGTGACGACCTAAACATGCTAGAACATGTTTAGTTAAGTTAGAAAACAGGTTTGGTATCAAAACAAACGGTTTTGATACCCTAAAGTAGTTTGGTTACAAAATACGCGAGAAAACGCATTTTGGCCGAAACGGCAACTCGTCACTGAGCCTAGATAACGTGGTAATCAGTAGGTATAATCACTAGGGAGCTATAACCATCGTGATTACGCTCACGTTATGAAGTTCAAGCAAACTTCGCGTTGACCATAAACTGGTCAATGCAGAAAGTCAAATGCAGTTTGACTTTAACGCTAAAATGAAAGAAAAGCACGAAAGAATACTTACAGAAGGTCCCCGCAAGATTCGATCCGATTCACTCTTAGGTAGGAAGCATATACTTCCACTTAGAGAGCATAGAATCAGATCAAATGTGGGTTTTTGCAAGTGAATGGGTTGGGTATTTATAGGAATGCTAGAACCGTTAGGATCGTTTATCGGGAAACGAGCTTCAAACTAATCCGTACACCTCATACCCACTGATTTGGTAAACAAGGGGCACCCAAAACCAGCCCATAGAAACAAGGAAACCATGTGCAAAACAATGGGAAGCTGGGTTATTAAATAAAATAGATTCTACTGAGCTGGGGTGGCTTACGGACCGTAAGCACTCCCATACGGTCCGAAGAACCTTGTGTGCTGGCAGAATCTTTCAGCAATTGGCAGAACAGGCCCCTGCGTTTCCCAACTTGGTTTTTGATATATTTTGGCACGTTTAAGCCCCGTTAACCCCATTTTAAGGCTCTAAACTGAAGTTAAAGTATAGGGAACTTGAAACATGCTCAAAAATATGTCGGATGTCGGTTCGTTTGGCTGTACGATCGCGTTGTTCGGTAAATTACGATGGAAGTCGTAACGGACGCAAAATGGTCCAAATTGCGCGACGAATGGATTTTTGACATGTCAATCACTAAAACATAATATTTTAATGATTACTTAAATTTTTTGATGTCCGGATGTATTCCTTTCGTAAGATATGCGTGAAAATACAAACTTATGCACTTTTTGACACTTTTAGTCCCTGAAAGACCAAAAAGTTTATTTTAGCACACTGAACTCCTCAAACCCTACTTCTAAGCTAGGTAAAGGATATTTAGGGAATGTTTAACTTATGATCATATTCCAGAATGTCCGTTATAGTATGAATCGGCATACTTTCGTAGTTTTCGAATTTAGTCCCTATAAGCGAATAAACATGATTTCGGCACACCAAACCTTCCAAAACTTATTTCTAAGTTATGTATGTTGGTGCATCCGTCTGTCGCCTACGTCTTGTACCGAGTCTTGTTTAGAGTTAGTGAGAATAGGGCACGGAATCCTCGAAAATGGTTTTAGCAGGTGATTCCGCTTGAAATGACCCTATGTCATTTCAAGCAAAATACCACCTATATCCTCATTCCGCTTGAGTAGTTTAAAACATGATTTCGCTTGAATTGCATCGAGGTGATTCCGCTTGAACCGGTTATGAGATGTTCAAGCAGAATACTGAAGCCTATAAATAGGTACCTCTTGGAGCGAAATCAGTAACAGTTATGTGTGTTGTCTTCCGGTGAGCCACGAAGTGCTGTCGAAGTGTTGTCAGGCTTGTAAAAGGATTGTTCATCAATAAAAACAACAGATTAAAGTGAATACGGCTGAGATAGCACCAAAACATTTGTTTCTGCCTCTGGTTTTGGATAAAAACTCTTCTGATCGAGTCGTTCGGGTCCGAAACGATCCTACAAGTGGTATCAGAGCTCAGGAGTAAGAGTTCTTGCCATTTCTGCTGTGTTTTCTGATTTTCTACACCTTCTTCTTCAAAATCGAATTTTTTTTACGGTAAAACAGGCTCAAATTTTCACAAGTCACTCGAAATCATGTTTTGATAAATCCTTGGAAGTTTTACAATTAAAATCAAGATAAAATTTGATTTTTACTTGATTCCGCTTGAAAATCAACGTGCAAATGATGACATCAGCAGCATTTCTTGCTGATTCCGCTTGAAAACGTGAGATTCCGCTTGAATTTTTGGTTGATTCCACTTGAATTCAACTTGGTTCCGCTTGAATTGTGGTATTCCGCTTCAACATTCAAATCCCGCTTGAACAAGTGTTGTTGTTGATTCCGCTTCAAGTGACCGATTTCGCTTGAAAATACGTTATTGTTTGATTCCTCTTCAACAGGGATCTCGCTTGAAAGTATACTTGTAATTTCGCTTGAAAGGACATTGTTGTTTGATTTCGCTTAAACTTGAGAGTTTGGGAACTTTGAAAATTTTGAAACATGGACAACGAGTTCTACAATGCCTTTGCTAGTCCTATTACAATTACTCAGAATGCTTTGCTTGAAAATGAAACTGAGACATCATAGAAACCGCCTAAGCTCTTGGATATTGATGATTACAATGGTTGGTCCGAGCGTTTTGGAAATTGGGTTGAAGCTTATCACTTGGATGCTTGGGATCATACTGAAGAACCATATTTCAGACCTCTTGGCAGTGATCGAAAGATGATTCCAATTAAAGAATTAAGTCCTGATGAGAAAAAGAAATACAAAGATGAGAAGCTGATGGTTAGTTTGTTGCAGCAGGCAATTAAAGATGATACCAATTAAAGAATTAAGTCCTGATGAGAAAAAGAAATATAAAGATGAGAAGCTGATGGTTAGTTTGTTGCAGCAGGCAATTAAAGAAGACATCTTGATCTTACTTCAACATGATGGTAGTGCATATTCGATCTGGAAAGAATTAGAAGCAAAGTCTCTTGGTAATGAAGATTTGGTCAGAAACAAAATGTCTCTAATGAAGAAAGAATTTGATTTATTTCGGGGTTTGAGAACGGAAAGGACCAAGCAGATTATTGAAAGATATTGTAACTTGGTGAGAAATATGACGAAATTAGGCATCAAAAAGGATACAGATGAGCTGATTGAGAAACTTGCGGATGCGTTACCACATGATATTTGGGGAACGTATCTGATGATGTTGAGAAGCAACAGAAAAGAATATAAAAATCTAACACTGGGTGAATTTATCAAACATCTGGAAGCTCAAGAGATGGAGCAGAGAAAGATTGCCAGGATAAAGAACTATGATGGAGAACAGGACATTGGTTTGTACTTTAAAAGTGGTGTTAGTGAAAAGACAAATCTTTCTCCAAAAGTTGAAACTGCTTATAATGCAAAAGGTTCTTATGAAAGTTCATCTAAGGGATCAAATAGCACAACAGGATTTTCTTCATTTCCAACATATGATCAACAGTTTTCTACGACAAAGAGTGGCAAAGTTCTTCAATGCAACATTGCCTTAAAGCTTGAGAAGGATCAGAATTATACTGAGGAAGTTGCTAAAAGTCACATGTCTTTGTTGGTTACAGTGCTTGAATCCTATGGAGGCTTAGTTGCAGGGAGGATCGGAAATCCAATGCTCACGAAAGAGGATTACGATCAAATTGATGCCGAGGAGATGGAATTGATGGATATAAAATGGTGCATGGCTAGTGTGTTGAGACGGGCTGAAAAGTTCAAACAAATCACAGGCAAAGATGATTTTCGCGAGGCACATGTTTCAACTTTAGGTTTTGATAAGTCTAAAGTTACTTGTTTTCATTGCAGGGAAAAGGGGCATTTCAAGAGAGAATGCACAAATCGAGAAGCGAGTGGAGCACAAAACTCTTTTGGAAACAACGATTACCACAAGAAGGCGATTTATCATCAAGTCACTCAACAACCATATCAACAACAACAGGCACCACATCAAGCATAAACTGCACATGGTAGAAATGTGCTTGAAGATTCAAAGAGAGCATGTCTGGTTAATCAGGGCAAGGATGGTGGTTTCAGTTGGAACAAATATATTCCAATGGACAGTAAAGTGTGTTTGGCAAACCAAGACGATGAAAAGTTGACTGAAGGTTTCAGTTGGGACAATTTTTGCCCAGACCAAGAATTAATGGTCAACGAGATGTGCAAAGAGATGTCTAATGTTAAAGCCTTTGTTGCTAATGCTTATGATGAGTATTGGGCAGCAAAATGCAGAAAAATCAGGGAAGCCGAAGAAGAAAAATGGAGAAAAATTGAAGAAGAGGAAGAAGAGGAAGAAGAAGAAGAAGAAAGGATAAAAGCTGAAGCTGAAGCCGAGAAAAAGAAAAGAGCCAAGGCAATTCAAATGAGAAGAACAGTCAAAGAAGTTCCAGCATTTGAGATCAAAGCTGATGCTGAGACAATCAAAGTTCCAGAGAAGTGTATGAATTGTGATTCTTTGATCAAGCAAAACAATGAGCTGCTTCACAACATTAAAAGGTTTAAAGAATCATATGATACATTGAACAGAGAAATGAACAAATACACCGAATCGAATAGTGAACAAGCTATTGCAATGAATACACTCAAAGTAGCTTACATGAGACAACTTGATGATGTCAACTTCTACACAGAGAAGGGTGCTGAGCTGGAATTGAAACTGGCAACACAAAAGATTGAAACTGAACGAGTTAACAATTTATTAAAAAGTTACTCATGTTCTACTTTTGTTGTTGACAGGATTTATCCGATTGTGGAGAAATTGAAGACGTTTGAGGAAACGAAGACTTCAGAACAAAAGAAGTCCGAGACAAAAGAAGATGACGAAGTGAAAATTTCTGGTGAGAAACCAAGTGTGGTCTACAATAAATGTCCACCCCCGGTCGAAAATGGATATTCTCCTCGAAATCCAAATTTCGAAAGAGTCAAAAAGGCAATTAATTTACAGTGGGAGTCTGTGTCGTCAGATAACTTACCAGAAAACATTGATGTCACGTTCACATCGTCTGATACTGATCATGAGTCCAAGTTGATAAAAAGTGTGGTCGATCAGGTGTTAGACAAAGATGGCATAGAGGAGTCAAAACCGGAGTCCAAACTCGAGTTAAAGTCTGAGTCCGATACGTCAAAGCCAACAATCAAAAAGGACAAACGGGTTTATGATAAGGAGATTTTGCTACCAAAATCTAATTTGAATGATGAACCGGTCAAAGTAGCATATACTTTGAAAGATTCTGACAAATTATATTCTGATGAGATTTTTCCAATAAGAAGTGTTAACATTGAAATGATTAAAAAGGTTTTCAAAATTACAGAAATTATTATTTCTGAAATAAAAGATTGAAATCTTACTGAAAAACCTAAACAATACACTTCAAGAATTCAACAAAGAATTAACAAGAAATTGGGTTACAATTGTGGTTATGGTTTTCAAAAGAAACCAAATCGTAATGGTAATTTCAAAAAGAAAGGTCTTGGATATAATCAACCGAAAAATTACGAAAATGAAAAACTTTATAAACCAAAAGCTGTGTTTGTTTTAGGAACAACGACAGAAAATGAAAAGGAGCAAGCTTTCAGAAAGTAGACAAATCAAGAATTCCTTGCCAAGAAGCAAGAGGATATGAAGAAAATTGGTGCTCAGAATATTACAGAGACAAGAACCTGTTTTCAGTGTAAAACAGTTGGTCATATTGCCAGGAATTGTCCAAAGGCAATACAGACAAAATAGAGAGTCTCTGGTAAACTGAAAGAGAAAGTTGTTCAGAAAACTGAACTGACAGACAGAAAATTTACAGGTTTTGAAATTCAACCTTTGAGGTGGAAGAATGTTCAAAGAATGTTTTAAAAAGAAAAGACAATCAGAAACATAAAAAATGGGTTGTTAAGGGTTCAGGAAACAGTTCTGGTGATGAATCTGATTCCACCAAATCAGAGGAGCCACGTGTTGAAGAAAAAGTTGAGAAATCAGTTTTAACAGTGGATGATGTGAATTTTCCACCACTGAATGCTAAAAAATTTGAAATCTAGAATTGGGAAAGTCGAAATTTCAAACAAATTCTTTCCTAAAAAGAAAGAATTGGATATTTAAAAAGCCTTTAACCCTGTAGTAAAAAACATTTTTGGAAAAATGATTGAGGGAAAGGCTAAGGGGGTAAAAGAGTTTTATCACACAAAAAGGAAAGATGGAACCACAAATGAGACTGAGAAGGTTACACCCAAGGCTAGTCAGGCTTGGGTGGATATATTCTTCAAAGAATAGAAACCTGACTTGCCGGAGCTCCCAAGTTGGTTATCGCGGAGCATGAATCGGCATCATTCTTGAAAATGTGTTTGAAAATTGAAATTGAGAAGTATGAATTGCCGGAACTCCCAGGTTGGTAAGTGTGGAGTAGGAATCAGCATCTTGAGAATTCAACCAACAGATGGTAATTGGTTGAAAAGGATTGTTGCAGGTGTTTGGTTTTTGTTTCTACAAGTGGTTAATCAAGGTCATTAAGTTGAGCTTGATTTAACTATCATTCAAAAGTTTTGATAAACAACGTGATGAAGTAACCCCAAACCTACAAGTGGTTGATAAACAAAACTATTTTTTCGGAAAAACTATTTTGATTAAAACAAACTTAAGTGTTTTGAAATCATAATGGGAAAATAGTTTGTTGTGAGGGGGAGTTCTGATTTTTTATGCCAAAGGGATGATGATCTGAAGCTTGATACATCAGTTGTCACATTTCTGTATAGTTTATTTTCAATTTCTTTAAATGTTTTTGAATTTTAGGGGGAGTAAGAAATTTTCAGAAAATCCAAAAACATTAGAAAAATTGAAAAAATCCAAAAACATGATAAAATGAAAAATGAGTTTTTGTTGCATAAAAGAGGAAATGATAGTACATCAGTGGACTATCACAACACGCTAAAGATACGAAATGTTTAAATGTGATAAACAATATTACTGTGGATGTGTCAGTAAGTTTTTACACATTTAGTAGATTGTAACGAGATATAAACCTAAATTCAAACTTGCTTATCTCGTGGGGAACATTTCTTGGATATATGGGTAACCCCCAAAATCTTGTTTGAAAGGTCCCACTTTCTAAGATACTAGGTCTTTATACTTAGTGATATCTGGGGTATTATCCCGGGACTTCTGCTGAATGGAAATTCTGACCTAGTCCCCATATAATACTTTCTGCAAAATTCTTGAAATACAACGCAGCCCTCAGCAAAATGATTAAACAATAAAATTGATAATCATTGTTGTTGAAGAAAAGATCCTCTAAAGGGGACACACCAAAAGTCGAAGCCGTCATCTCTCTGCGTATACGGAAGTATCTACCTGAGCTCTCACGGCCCTCACAATTTAACCCCTTTATAGATATCATCTAGGTATACTCACCTGTAAGACTGAATATTGGAATCTGGATACGGGAGTATATTCAAGTGATGGGACACGCGAATAAGTTTAAGTATCTAAGACACTAATTGCGTATCTCAGAACAGTTGAAATTTCTGTGAAAATTTAAATGGACCAATATACTAACAATCATTGTTTAGAACTTAAAATGTTTAAAGCTTAATGGTGTTAGTGATTTATCTCAAAAACTGATATGATCCTCTTGCACAAACTCGCAAAAATATTGTCTGTAAATATTTTTTTTACTGCATTCATTCAAAAATCCAAAAATATTTTAGTGTGTTTTAACATAAACTTTGAAAAATCCAAAAAGATTTCCGACATCTGATATTGAAAAGCTGATTTTCAAAATTCCATGTGCTAAACTTGAAGAACAGGTTTGGATAAAATGTGAGTGAAAATGTTTGAATGTGTTTCAAGAGGTTTTCAGAGATTAAATCATCTTGAATGTTTACCTCAGTAGTTTCTAAATTTTAAAGATTTAATCTTTGAGAAACTTATGTTTGTGGTAGAGATTTTGCAGGTATGAAGAAGTGATTAAAGCCAGATTTTGATATCTGAGCAGATGGTGATTTCCAGACTACGATCCCAGCACATAAAGAGGAGGAGTCTGAAGACATCAAGATAAATATTGAGTAAGGATGCTTACAATGGAGAATACTTCGGAGAGAAGCACGAAGACTGATAAAGACTGAAGGTTTGACAACCGAAGACTCGACACTGAAGACTCCGTCAACATCCGAGGGGGAGTTTGTTGGTGCATCCGTCTGTCACCTTACGTCTAGTATCGAGTCTTGTTTAGAGTTAGTGAGAATAGGGCACAGAATCCTAGAAAATGGTTTTAGCAGGTGATTCCGCTTGAAATGACCCTGTGTCATTTCAAGCGAAATACCACCTATGTCATGATTCCGCTTGAGTAGTTTAAAACATGATTTCGCTTGAATTGCATCGAGGTGATTCCGCTTGAACCGGTCATGAGATGTTCAAGCGGAATACTGAAGCCTATAAATAGGTACCTCTTGGAGCGAAATCAGTAACAGTTATGTGTGTTATCTTTCGGTGAACCACGAAGTGCTGCCGAAGTGTTGTAAGGCTTGTAAAAGGATTGTTCATCAATAAAAACAACAGATTAAAGTGAATACGGCTGAGATAGCACCAAAACATTTGTTTCTGCCTCTTTTTTGGATAAAAACTCTTCTGATCGACTCGTTCGGGTCCGAAAACGATCCTACAATGTAAAGGTTATTTAAGGTATGTTAAGCCTATTTCACTATTCCAGAGTGTTTGTTGCATTAAACTGGTTATATTTACGCATCAGTGCTCGTATAACCTTCCTGAAAGTGGTTTAGAGCCCGAAATCGAACAAGAGTTGATATGTGCAAATGATACACATATTTATACAAATCCCAAGTATGAAATACAATATTTCATTGGTTTGGTTTTTGTTTGATGGTTGAAGTGACACAGGCGTCACAGTCTCCCCTACTTCAGAAAATTTCGTCCCGAAATTTATCTAGAGGAATCTTGTGAGAGCTTGAAACATGAAGTTGAAAAAGATCAAACAACACTGGTTAGAGTCCTGAACTTCTAGTAACTTTAAATAACATCATGCTTGCAATGTGAGAGGGACACTTATACACAAGTATATAAAGTGTTATTGGTGCGTCCACCGTACCTCCATTACATCGTTCACATTTTGTTATTGTTGTCACTATCGGTTCTTACATATAATAATTCTTACTGGGTTTCTGTGTACTGAATTTCATAATTATGTACGCGTCCATAATTACGTAATTCCTTGCATAGTTCGCACAGTGTATTTTATAATGTGTAGGGAAACCAAATGAACAAACCTGTGATGAGTGTGACTAGACCATACTGGGGGTCCTTTTTAATTGAGTCAATTAGTGATCTCTAGACCGCCAAGGAGTCTTTTCAGCTTATATCATCACATGTCATTCTTAACCAGATTCTGAATCAATCTTTTGACTAGACCACTCAAAGGGTCTCTTTGAATCATGGAATGGTACTATATAATCCAAGGGTCTTGACTATTACGTAGAAGCCCAATTAAGGATTTAAGGTAGTACCTTTTTGAATATCCTACTACGAATCCCTCATATGAAGATATGAAAGATTCTTCGAGGATTTGGATAACGAATATCCAGAGTATAAGAAAACACAAAATGCATAAAAGAAAACACATAGTCACATAACCACAAAATTGTTTATCTTGATCTTTAATTTGTTATCATTTTGTTAATTTGTTCTGCTAACTGTGCACATGTATTTAAAGCACACTAGGAATCCATTCCGTGGATTTCATTTGGTACTTTAAACATTATCAAGAATCTAACTATGAAGACAGAAAGATCTTATAGAGAAAATTCAATTTCGGTTGTAAGCAACCGAAAATGTTCGAATTAAGGTACACAAGGAATCCAATTAAGGACTCTGATTTGAATGATAATCATTCACAAGGGTCTAATTGTGAAGATAAAAAGATCCCATATGGATTTTGGGAATTGAAGATGTTCTGAAATCTTGCACTAGACGTGCTTAAGTCAAAACATGAGAAAAAAATGCTTATGAAGTTGAGATGCTAGATATGCCAAGGTGACATATGAAGCGGAATTTGAAGGTTAAGTCAATGTATGAGGAAAATATTTTGAAAACTATGCATGGGGTTCTAAAATGTGTTCAATGTTTTTGGAAACCTTATATATAATACTTTTGAAATCATAAAGTAGGTGTATTAGGTAGGTATATTTATAAAAATGTTTTAAAATCATGCAAGATGAATTTTGAAATTATGTATAAGGTTTTTGAAGACATGAATGATGGTTTTGAAATCATGCACTTGATATAAGTAATTATACTGTATTAATAACATTTTGAAATCATGAAGGTTGTTTTTTGAAAACATAGACAATGTTTTTGAAATCATGGGGTTGTTTTTGAAAACATAGACAATGATTTTGAAATCATGGGGGTTGTTTTTGAAAACATAAACAATGTTTTTGAAATCATGGAGGTTGTTTTGAAAACTTATGTTATGCATGTTGAAAAATCAGAACGTAATGGATATGAAATTTGAAAATACCCTTAGTTATTTAACTAGGGATTCAAAGGCACAGATGTGCGAAAAGCAAGACTACTCATAATGTCACTTTACTTCCTGTACTTCGTTTCTTAGAATGAAACGAGTGTTTAGAACTTTCGAGGAAATTATGAGCAATCACTTGAAAGAGAGAATCACGAGAGTAGTTTGTAAGGAACATAGTTCCTTAATGCAGGTATTATAGAGAAGTGCTATACACACATGTAGCTACACTTACATATCATAATTGTGAATAACAATTTATTTATAAACAAAACAGATTGTTTCACATTACTAGAAATCAGAAGAAACAAAAGCATAAGACAACAACATCTTTTGCTCAGCCAAATGCTCATCCAAGGGTTGGATTTGCATTGACAATCTTCGGGCATTTGTTCCTGAAATGGCTTGTCTCGCCACAGTTGTAGCAAGTACCAGACGAAAAACGAGCTTGAGTAGGGTTGACGTGGAGTTGGGTAGCAGCAAGGTTTATGTCACACCCCTAAAATCCACTTGCGGAGTACCACCGCTGTTGGTGCACTACGTCTGTCGACTACGTCTTACATCGAGTCTTAGATTTGTATAGATGAGATATGGCACGAAATCCTAGAAACATGTGATTAAATAGGTTTCGCTTATGTGTCATAGTCTTAGGTTCGCTTATTTAAACAAGTTAATAGATCCGCTTATATGAACATGATAGGTTCGCTTATACGGACATGACCGTATAAGCGCAACCTCATCATCTATATATAGGGGACATTTAAGCGGATCTAGGGGTGAGATATATGTGTATTCTTCCGGTGAGAAACGAAGTGCTGCCGAAGTGCTGTCAGAACGTGTACTCTCGTGTTATTGAACAATACAACAGCAAAATTAAGTGAATTCAACTGAAATAGCACCAAATCATTAGTTTCCGCCTCTTGATTTGGATAGGATTTCTTCTGATCGACTCAAACAGGGCCGAACGCGATCCTACAAGTGGTATCAGAGCTCAGGAGGAGGAGTTCTTGCCATTTCAGCTGCATTTCATCTGTTTTTCTACACTTTCCTTTAATTTTCAAAATTTTATCGGTCGAAATTGTCTCAAAATTTCACAGAGTGTGCGCAATTGAATATTAACAAACCCTGGAAAGTTTCAGACCAAAATACGGACAAAAATTGGACAAAATGACCTTCGAACTTAGTTCCGCTTTTACGGACACTTGATAGTTCCGCTTCAGTGACAGCATAGTTTCACTCTAAGAAACAGTTAGTTTCGCTTCAGTGTCACCTAAGTTGATAGTTCCGCTCGAAAGTACGTGATAGATCCGCTTCAAAGATGTTTTTCAGTGGTTTCGCTTATCTGGTTCGCTCATCTGGTTCGCTTATCTGGTCTGCTTATCTGGTCCGCTCAAGAGATCCGCTTGAACTGACATCAAGAAGATCCGCTTGAACAGACAACTTGTAGTTCCGCTCGAAAGGTTTCACTTTTAAGACAGTTTGAAGGTTCCGCTTGTGTGACAACATTGGAGTTTCGCTTTTGTGAACAAGTTTGCTTAAGCTTGAAAATTTGTGATCTTTGAACCTTGAACAATGGACAACGAATTCTATAACACTTTTGCTAGCCCGATCTCTATTACTCAGAATGCTTTGATTGATAATGAAATCGGAACGTCTCAGAAACCACCTAAACTCATGGATATTGATGATTATAACGTGTGGTCTGAATGATTTGGAAACTGGGTCGAGGCTTATCACTTGGATGCATGGGAACACACTGAAGAACCATATGTTAGACCCGTTACAAATGGTGTGCAGCAAACAATTCGAGAGATGAGTACGGAAAATAAAAAGAAATATCGAGATGAGAAATTGATGGTGAGTCTGCTTCAGCAAGCGATAAAAGAAGATATCTTGATATTGCTTCAACATGATGGAACTGCTTATTCAATCTGGACAAAATTGGAAGCAAAATTTGTTGGAAGTGATGATATGCTCAAAAATAAGATGTCTCTCATGAAAACTGAAAACACCAAGCAGATAATTGACAGATATTGTAACTTGGTGAGAAATATGACAAAACTTGGAATTAAGAAAGATATTGATGAATTGATTGAAAAACTTGCAGATGCGCTACCACATGAAACATGGGGAACGTTTCTAATGATGCTAAGATCCAATAGAAAAGATTACAAGAATATGACACTGGGAGATTTCATCAAACACCTGGAAGCTCAAGAGATGGAGCAGAGGAAGATAGCCAGGATGAAGAATTACGATGGAGAACAAGACATCAGTTTATACTACAAGAGTGGTGTTCCTGGAACGACAAATCATTCTCCGAAAATCGAAACTGCTTTCAGTGTTAAATATTCTTCTAAAAATAAATCATCCCAGGGATCAAGCAGCACAAGATTTTCATCATTTGATCCAAATATTTCTTTAACAAAGAATGGTAGAAAACTTTAGTGCAATATTGTTCTTAGTATTGAAAATGATCAAGATTACACTGAAGAGATTGCTAAAAATCAAATATCTTTGTTGGGAATGGTTCTTGATTCTTATAGTAGTTTTGTGGCCGGAAAGATCGGTAATCCAATGCTCACGAAAGAGGATTACGATCAAATTGATGCTGAGGAAATGGAATTAATGGACATAAAATGGTGCATGGCTAGCGTTATGAGACGAGCTGAAAAGTTTAATCAAATTACGGGAAGAGATGATTTCCGTGATGCAAATGTTTCAACTTTAGGCTTTGATAAATCTAAAGTTACGTGTTTTCGTTGCAGGGAAAAGGGGCATTTCAAGAGGGAGTGCAAAAATCGTGAAGCTACTGGAGCCCAAAATCCTTTTGGAAACAACGATTATCACAAAAAGGCGATTTATCATCAAGTCACACCACCAGCACAGCATCAGGCACAAACTGCACATGGGAGAGATGTGATTGACGGGACAAAAAGAGCATGTCTAAGCAAATATGAAAATTTTTCATGGGATAAATATATTCCAACAAACAGCAAAGTGTGTTTGGCAGAACAAGATGATGAAAAGTTGGCTGAAGGTTTTTGTTGGGACGATTTTTTGCCCAGATAAAGATCTCATGACCAAAGAGATGTCCAAAAACACTTCAAATGTTAATGCTTTCTTTGCTAATGATTATGATTTGAAATGTGCAGAAAGAAGCAGGAAAGTCATGGAAGCTGTTGAAGCAAGACGAAGAATGCTCGAAGAAGAGGAAGAAGAGGAAGAGAGATTAAAAGCTGAAGCTGAGAGAAAGAGAAGAGCTGAATTTTTACGATCAAACAGAACAGTCAAAGAGGTTCCTGAATTTGAAGTAAAAAATTGATGTTGAACCTGTCAAAATTCCTGAAAAGTGCATGAATTGTGATTCTTTAATCAAGCAGAACAATGAATTGCTGCATAATATAAATAGATTGAAAGAATCCTATGATACAATGAATAGATAAATCAACAAGTATACTGATTCGAGTGGTGAACAAGCTGTGGCAATGAATACACTGAAGATAGCGTATCTGAGACAGCTTGATGATGCCAATTTTCATATAAAGAAATGTGCTGATCTGGAGTTGGAGTTAGCAACACAAAAGATAGAAACTGAGAAAGTTAAAAAATTATTAGAAAGTTACTCATGTTATACTTTTGTTGTTGACAGGATTTATCCGGTTGTGGAGAATTTGAAGACATTTGAAGAAGTGAAGACGTCCAAAGAAAAGAAATCTGTGACAAAAGATGAAGAAAAAGTGAAGATTTCTGGTAAGAAATCAAGTGGGGTCTACAATAGATGTCCGCCCCCGGTCGAAAATGGATATTCACCTCGAAATCCAAATTTCGAAAGAGTCGAAAAAGAAATAAACTTAGAATGGGAGTCTGGGCCATCAGATAACTTGCCAGAAAATATTGATGTCACATACACGTCATCCGATACTGATCATGAGTCAAAGTTGATAAAAAGTATGGTCGATCAGGTGTTAGATAAAGATGACAGTGAGGAGTTCAAACGCGAGTCAAAGTCTGGGTCAAATGCGTCAAAGCCGACATTCAAAAAGGACAAACGGGTTTATGATAAAGAATTTTTGATGTCAAAATCTAATTTGAATGATGAATCATTCAAAGTGGCTTATACTTTGAAAGCTTCTGACAAATTATATTCTGATGATGATTTTCCAATAAGAAGTGTCAGATTTGAAATGATTCCAAAGGTTTTCAAAATAACAGAAATTAATATTTCTGAAATAAAAGATTTATATCTTATCGGAAAACCTAAACAATACATTTCAAGAGATCAACAAAGAATTAACAAGAAAATGGGTTACAATTGTGGTTATAGTTTCCAAAAGAAACCAAACCATAATCGTAATTTCAAAAAGAAAGAATTAGGATTTGTACCACCGAAAAACTATAAAAATGAAAAAATGTATAAACCAAAAACTATGTTTGTTTCAGGGAAAACGACAGAAGCTGAAAAAGAAAAATTATTAAGAAAGCAGACAAAGCTGGAATTCCTTGCCAAGAAGCAAGAAGAACTGAAGAAGAATGATGTCCCAAAGAAGATTGAAAAGAGAACCTGTTTTCAGTGTAAAACTGTTGGTCATGTTGCTAGGAATTGTCCGAAGACATTCAAGCCAAAACAGGAAATCTCTGGTAAAATGAAAGAAAATGTTGTCGAGAAAACTGAATTGTCAACCCCGAAGTTTACTGGCTTTGAAAATTCAACTTTTGAAAAAGGAGAATGTTTAAAGAGTACTTCAAGAAGAAAAGAAAATATTATAAATCAAAAATGGGTTGTTAAAGGTTCTGGTAACAAGTCTGGTGATGAATCTGATTCCACAAAATCAGAGGAGCCACGTGTTGAGAAGAAGGTTGAAAGAAAAGTTCCAACTATGAACGATGAAAATTTTCCACCTTTGCGTGCTGAAAATTTTATGAAGAAAGTTGGAAAAGTTGAAATTTCAAATCAATTTTGTTCTGACAAGAAGAAATTTGATGTTGAAAAGACTTTCAACGGAAATGTGAAACACATTTTTGGCAAAATGGTCAATGGTAAGGCCAAACGTATTAAAGAATTTTATGCTGCCAAAAGAGGGGTTCACAAGTCCGTTAAAAGTAAAGATGATGAGATTGTGACACCCAAGGAAGGTCAGGCTTGGGTGGATATATTCTTCAAAGAATAAAAATCTGACTAGCCGGAGATCCCAAGTTGGTAATTGTGGATCAGGAATCGGCATCATTCTTTATTAAGTTTGTATAATGTGTTTGAAAAGTTTTTGCAGGACTTGCCGGAACTCCCAAGTTTGTAAGCGAAGAGTAGGAATCGGCACCTTGAGAATTCAACCAACAGATGGTAATTGGTTGAAAAACAGGTTTGAAGATTTGTTTGTGCATATATGCATATGGTAAATCAAGGACATTAATTTGTACTTGAATTTTTCCTACAAGTGGTTGAGTGACAATATGATGAACCACATCCCCGAACTTGTTCATTGACAAATTTACAAGTGGTAAAATCCATCAAACTTATTTTCCGGAAAAACCATTTTGATTGAAACAAACTTGAGTGTTTTGAAATCATTATGGGAAAATTGTTTGTTTTGAGGGGGAGTTCTGATTGTTTAAGCCAAACGGATGGAGAATTGAAGCTATTCGATATCAGTTGTCATGTTCTGTATAGTTTTTTTCAATTTTCTTTAGATGTATTTGAATTTTAGGGGGAGTAAGAAATTTTTAGAAAATCCAAAAACATCAGAAAATTTGAAAAAGCCAAAAACATGATAAAACTGAAAAATGAGTTTTTGTTGCAAATAAGAGGAAATGATAGTACATCAGTGGACTATCGAGACACGCTAAAGAAATGTAAAGTCAAAATGTAATAAACAATCTTACTATGGATGTGTCAGTAGGTTTTCGTACATTTAGTAAACTGTAAAGAGATATAAACCTAAATTTCAAACTTGCTTATTCTGTGGGTTAACAAAACTGCTTGGATATACAGGTAACCCCTGAAATCTTGTTTGAAAGGTCCCTTATTCTAAGATACTTGGTCTTGATACTCAGTGATATCTGGGGTATTATCCCGGGACTTCTGCTGTATGGAAGTACTGACCTAGTCCCCGGATAATACTTTCTGCAAAAAGCTTTGAAATATAAGCTCGCCCTCAGCATGCTGATGAAACAATAAAATTGATAGTCGCTGCTGTTGTAAATAAAAGATCCTCTAAAGGGGACACACCGAAAGTTGAAGCCGTCATCTCTCTGCGTATACGGAAGTATCGACCTGAGCTCTCACGGCCCTCGCACATAACCCCTTTACAGATATCAGCTGTGGTATACTCACCTGTAAGACTGAATATTGGGATCTGGATACAGGAGTATATTCAAGTATTGGGACACACAGATAAGTTTAAGTATCTAAGACACTAATTGTGTATCTCAAAACAGTTGAAATCTGTGTGAAAATTTAAGTGGACAAACATACTGACAATCTAGGTAAATTGTTAGAGCTTAAAATGAAATTTAGCTTAACGGTGTTGATGATATGTCTTAGAAACTGATATGATCCTCTTGCACGAACTCACAAAAATATTGTCTGTAAATATTTCATTTCTGCATTGTTTTGTGTTTTTACAAGTGGTGTTAGTTACTTTCTTTCGGAAAATCCAAAAAGATTTTAGTGTGTTTTAGCATAAATTTGTGCAAAATCCAAAAAGATTTTTGACAACTTGTGTTGAGAAGCTGATTTTCGTAGATTCAAAGTGCTAAACATGAAGAACAGGTTTGGGAGAGAGTATGTGTTGTTAAGTTTTGCTTGAAAAGAGCCAAAAAAAGATCCTGAATGCAAAATCATTACTATAGTTTACCATCATAGTTTCTTAATTGTTGAAAAGTTTAATCTTTAAAGAAACTTATGTTTGGGTAGAGATTGTGCAGGTATATATGTGCCAGTGACTATTCTGTGATGGAATAGAGCCAGGTATCGATCTTGAAGATGAATTTTGAAGCTGGGAATTCCAAACTACGATCCCAGCAGATTGAGAGGGGGAGTCTGAAGACACTGTGTCAACATCCGAGAGAGAGGAGTTTGTTGATGATGAAGATAGAGTTTGCGGATTCTTGAAATGAGAAAATAGTTCAGAGGAAGATTGAAGACTGATAAAGACTGTAGGTTGACAATCGAAGACTCGAAGACTTCGTCAACATCCGAGGGGGAGTCTGTTGGTGCACTACGTCTGTCGACTACGTCTTACATCGAGTCTTAGATTTGTATAGATGAGATATTGCACGAAATCCTAGAAACATGTGATTAAATAGGTTTCGCTTATGTGTCATAGTCTTAGGTTCGCTTATTTAAACAAGTTAATAGATCCGCTTATATGAAC
Source organism: Helianthus annuus (assembly GCF_002127325.2). NCBI lineage: Eukaryota > Viridiplantae > Streptophyta > Magnoliopsida > Asterales > Asteraceae > Helianthus > Helianthus annuus. The sequence goes on along the minus strand of NC_035434.2, from coordinate 80,698,181 downwards.
ATGATAGGTTCGCTTATACGGACATGACCGTATAAGCGAAACCTCCTCATCTGTATATAGGGGACATTCAAGCGGATCTAGGGGTGAGATATATGTGTATTCTTCCGGTGAGAAACGAAGTGCTGCCGAAGTGCTGTCAGAACGTGTACTCTCGTGTTATTGATCAATACAACAGCAAAATTAAGTGAATTCAACTGAAATAGCACCAAATCATTAGTTTCCGCCTCTTGATTTGGATAGGAATTCTTCTAATCGACTCAAACAGGGCCGAACGCGATCCTACAACCGCCTGGGAGCGTGACTGACCAGGATCCAGCCACCAATTATACTGAGCAATTTAATTTATAACATAGATAATATTCACCAACCACAGGGTTAGCAAATATCATAATCAAAGTTCAAAAGTTTTAAGTTCAAATAGTGGATTAGGTAAGTAGCGGAAGCATAGACAAAATAGTTTAAAACAAAGTTCATAGTTCAAGTTTATTTAGAACCCAACTCATGGGCTAGACGATCACTACACATCCCCAAGCTGCAAGCTCCAGAGTTACTGGGTACCTGCAAAGCATGCAGTAGGGTATTAACATAATGTTGGCGAGTTCACGAGGTGTCAAGTTTTAGTTTTTTTTTTTTTTTTGAAAAACGTAAGTTGTTTAGATAAAGCATTTATAATCACGTTATGGGGAGCTACCCCATCTGTAAGCTCACTAAACCGTTGATACCGAAACTGTTGACGTAAAGTTGTGTGCCCCGAGTCAATGTCTATCATCATTGACCAAGATGCAAGGTCTACTAGTTCACGCCCGATCCCCTCGGTCACGGTGTGAGGTTGTCAAACCTAATAGCGCTATCAACTAATAACCCGTTCGCCCCCGGCGATTAATCGGTACTGTAAGCAGGGACTTAATATGGTAGAGTTTCGTTTAGTTTTGCTGGTTGTGATTTATAAACAATATCCAAAAGTATCTCCCCCGGAGATAGTGATTTAAAAGTACCCATTCGTATTTTCCCCCGGAAATAGTAGTTTGGAAGTATTCTTCCCGAAGATGTCAGTTTGTCTGTGTCCCTCCCTAGGACGCATGCTTTTAGTGTGTGAACTCACCTTGGGTTGCTTGGCGGATTAGTTTACTTGGTCAAGTATGCTGGTCACCACGTCCTAATATGGTTACCAGTATGGGTCAGGCTCGGATACAAGTAATCACGTATACCCTACACGTATCTAACACATAGTATTCAGATTACACTACCACTCATAAGGTTGGGCTTATCTTAGTAGTTTAGGTAGTAACAATTAACACGTAACATGTATGTTAATCAGGGTTATTGGGCCTGCCTCAACATGCTAGCAATTCATGCAGAGATCAAATAATACTTAGCCCAGGCGAGAAGCAGTCCATCAAATCAAACTGGCCCAATAACAACATGGACCAATCACAAAAGTAGGCAGCCCAGTCGAGACAAGGTGGTCTCGACTCGAGAACACGCGGTCTCGAGTCGCTACCAAGAGGTCTCGAGTTGTGAATGGCTGGTCTCGAGTGGTGCAGGCATAAGTCGAGATCTCAGTGGTCTCGAGCTCAGTCTCGAGTCGAGATCATGAGGTCTCGAGTCGAGATCTTGCTGGTCTCGAGTCCTTGATGTCTGTTGCTTGGTCTCGAGTTGCCACTTTGATGGTCTCGAGTCGCAACCGAGGGTCTCGACTCGTTTGTCTGATGTAGAGATCCTTCTAGAACCACTGATGTACCATCCAATGAAATTGCATGTTCATGAGATTGAGTACTATCCAATCAGAATGCATAAACATGTTTTCTTGTCTAAATTCTAATTAAAACAGATCAAACATCACATTTTCAAATATTCATGTCATATTCAAATAGTTCATGATATCATATTCGACACATATTCATCTAGTTCATCATTAGGGTTTTCATCCCAAACAAACATGTTCCTTTAAACCGATTTATACTAGCATAATACACCTAGTTTAATGTATTATCAATCATCATCATCCAACACATCCGAGAACATGATAGCACCATATTCATACATATTCTTCTACTTATTCATATGTCAAGCTAGCATGATAATCAATAAATCACTCTATTCTTCTTAACCATAACATTATTTAGAAATCAAGCATCTACATTATTTAACCATTTTTAACTCACTAAATCATACAAAATCATGCAAAGAGACCTCTAAACTAAGCATGTATCTCATTCATCAAGCACACATAACACCTAGTGCACAATAAAACACTAACCGGTTAGATTCCGAAGTGTGAGGGTATGAAGGACCGATGAATGGGCTTCCAAATGAGATTACAAGCAATCCGAGCACTCCCTTATGGTTGCCGGTTTGATCCGAGAGGGGTGGAGTGTTGAGGTTTAGGGTTTTTAGAGAGAGAGAGAGAGAGAGAGTAAGAGTGTGTGTGAGGAAGTGTGAGGGAATGTTTGCAAATGGTGAAAAGTGGCAAGGTTGGCCATCCTCATGGGTTTTATACCCGTTCTGAGTCGGTGCACCCTTGTGGGTTTCCGAGTGGGCTTCTCGGGTGTATGGCCCAACCGTTCTGGGTTACTCGAGACCGAGCGGTCTCGAGTCATGTCCTTGGGGTCTCGGCTCACACACACACGCACACACACACACACACACACACACACACACACATATATATATATATATATATATATATATATATATATATATATATATATATATATATATATATATATATATATATATACGCATACATATAACTTAATACAAGGATCATATAGCACACCAAGGTAATTCACAAATTTCCATTTAATAAAATGTGTACACATAATTTCAATACAAGATAGTTGCTCGGGAAAACCCAGAGTGTCACATTATCCCCAAGTTTTAAGAACTTTCGTCCCAAAAGTTAAGGCAGCCACTGTCAAGCTAGTATAGGTGAGAACGTTTCAACGGGGTGTCAAATCATCCCCCCGTTAGTTTCGAATTTCGTCCCGAAATTCGGTTGTAGCTTCAGTGCTGGGAGTTTTGTTTTGGAAAAACTGGGGATACTTGCGCTTCATCTGGCCTTCCCGCTCCCAGGTGAACTCTGGGCCACGTCGCGAGTTCCAACAAACTCACACGAGAGGTATCTGGCTACGTTTGAGGGTTTTGACCTCTCGATCCGTGATCTCAATCGGTTTCTCAATAAAGTGTAGCTATTCGTCAAAAGTGAGTTCCTTGAAAGGAATGATGAGTGTCTCATCTGACAGACACTTCTTCAGATTAGACACGTGAAAGACATTGTGTACCGCGCTTAGTTCTTCCGGCAGGTTCAATCTATAAGCTACCTTACCGATCTTCTCGGTAATCTCGAATGGCCCAACATATCGCGGATTCAGCTTGCCCGGTTTACCAAAACGAACCACACCCTTCCAGGGTGAGACTTTGAGTAGAACCCGGTCCCCGACCTGGAATTCTAGCGGTTTCCTACGCTTATCAGCGTAACTCTTCTGACGGTCACGAGCTGCCGCCATGCGTTGTCTGATCTGGGCAATCCTTTCCATTGTGTCTACCACCAGTTCTGGGCCTGTGATCTGGCTGTCACCAACTTCCGCCTAGCAAAGAGGTGATCGACATTTACGACCGTACAATGCCTCGAAGGGTGCTGCCTGAATGCTGGTGTGGTAGCTGTTATTATACGAGAATTCCACTAGCGGTAGGTGCTTCTCCCAACTCTTGCCTAAATCGATCACACATGCTCAAAGCATGTCTTCTAGTGTTTGGATGGTGCGTTAAGACTGCCCATCCGTTTGTGGAATGATAAGCGGTGCTTATGTCCAAACGTGAGCCAAAGGATTTGTGCATAGCTTGCCACAACTCAGAAGTAAAACGTGTGTCTCGATCGGAAATAATGGAGGGTGGCACTCCGTGCCTCGAAACCACTTCCTTTAAGTAAACGTCTGCCAAGGTGGAAAACTTGTCTGTTTCTTTAATACCCAAAAAGTGTGCAGATTTTGTTAATCGATCCACTATCACCCAGATAGTGTCGTTTCCGCGTTGAGATCTTGGTAGGCAAGTAACGAAGTCCATGGAGATTTGCTCCCATTTCCATTTCGGGATTTCTGGTTGTTGGAGTAGGCCCGCTGGTTTCTGATACTCAGTCTTGACTCTCGCGCTAGTCAAACATTTGCTGACATATGTTGCTATGTGGGCTTTCATGCCAGGCCACCAATATATAGTTTTTAAGTCGTGGTACATCTTATCCGAACCAGGATGCACTGAGTAACGGGACTTATGGGCTTCGTCCATCACAAGTTCACGTAGATCTCCATAAAGGGGAACCCAAATGCGCCCTGTCACATAGTAAGTGTCGTTTTCTTTTTGTTCTAATCGCTGCCTCGATCCTCGCAGGGACTCAGCCCTGATGTTCTCTGGTTTCAGTGCTTCAACCTGAGCATTTCGAATCTGAGTAGGGAGGTTAGACTGGATGGTAAGTTGTAGCGCTCGCACACGCTTAGGTGTAGTGTCCTTTCGGCTGAGGGCGTCTGCCACGACATTGGCCTTGCCCGGATGGTACTTGATTGCGCATTCGTAATCATTCAAGAGTTCGACCCATCGACGTTGTCCCATGTTTAATTCCTTTTGCTTGAAGATATGCTCGAGACTCCTGTGATCGGTGTAAATGGTGCACTTGGTACCCTACAGGTAATGTCTCCATATCTTAAGAGCAAAAACCACTGCTCCCAATTCCAAGTCATGCATAGTGTAGTTCCTTTCGTGAGTCTTAAGTTGTCGAGAAGCGTAAGCAATAACTTTCTCGCGTTGCATTAACACGCAACCGAGCCCATGAATAGACGCATTGCAGTAAACCACAAAGTCGTCGGTACCTTCCGGTAACGAGAGAATAGGAGCACTACAGAGGTTATCCTTTAGCTTCTGGAAGGCAGACTCATGAGCATCATTCCATTTGTAAGCAATACCCTTCTGAGTGAAAGTCGTGAGGGGCTGAGCAATCTTTGAGAATCCCTTGATAAATCTTCGATAGTATCCTGCCAATCCCAAGAATTGGCGAACTTCGGTCGGAGTTTTAGGTGTAGGCCAATTCTTTATGGAGTCGATCTTAGCTGGATCGACGTGAATTCCGTCCTTATTGACCACGTGTCCAAGGAAGTGGACTTCTCGAAGCAAGAAGTCGCATTTCGAGAACTTGGCGTACAGTTGTTCATTGCGAAGGAGTTCGAGAATAAGACGCAGGTGCTGTTCATGCTCCTCTTGACTCTTCGAGTAGATTAGGATGTCGTCGATAAACATAATCACGAACTTGTCGAGGTAAGGCTTGCACACTCGGTTCATGAGATCCATGAAAACTGCAGGCGCGCTAGTCACTCCAAAGGGCATGACGAGGAATTCGTAATGACCATAACGAGTTCTGAATGTAGTTTTGGAGATGTCTTCGTCACGGACTCTTAACTGATGATAACCTGATCGCAGGTCAATCTTGGAGTAGTAGCTCGATCCTTGCAACTGATCGAATAGATCGTCAATACGTGGGAGAGGGTAGCGATTCTTGATGGTAACCTTGTTCAGCTCACGATAGTCGATGCACATCCGGAATGTGCCATCCTTCTTCTTAACAAAGAGCACTGGTGCTCCCCAGGGTGACGAACTAGGACGGATAAACCCTTTATTGAATAGTTCCTGTAGTTGCGTAGAGAGTTCATTCAGTTCTGCGGGGGCTAGTCGATAAGGCGCACGAGCTCTAGGTGCTGCTCCGGGAGCTAGCTCGATTTGGAATTCGACCTGACGGTGGGGAGGGAGTCCTGGTAGTTCTTCAGGGAACACCTCGGGGTAGTCGCGTACCACTGGAAAATCTTCAATCCTCTTTTCCTTTTCCTGTGTGTTAGTGACAAGTGCTAAGTTAGCGGTGTGCCCCTTTCGTAAACCCCCCTTCTGGGCTTTCAAGAACGAGATGATGCCGGTGACTTCTCCGCCTTTGTCACCTTGAACGATGAGGGGTTTTCCAGAACGGCGGGGGATGCGAACCATTTTCTCTTGACAGAGGATTTCAGCGCGATGTTTGGATAACCAATCCATACCGATGACGACGTCGAAGCTTCCAAGAACGATAGGGAAAAGATCGATGCTATAGGTCTGACAAGACAATACTAGTTTGCAGTTGCTGATAACATGTGAGGCCTCGATGTTTCTACCATTAGCTAACTCGACGACATGCTTAGAACTTAATAACGTAGGTGGGTGCTTAAGCTTCTTACTAATACGTAGGGATACATAACTAGCATCGGCTCAAGAATCAAATAATACAGAAACATAGTGATCATCGAGTAGGAACTTACCCGCCACGACGTTGGGGATATTCCTTGCTTCTCCAGTTCCAATAACAAATGCCCTTCCTCTAGCACCATTTCCAGCATTGTTGTTGTTGTTTTGATTGTTGTTCCCAGTGCCCTGATTGTTGCCGTTCTGATTCAGCTGGGGGCAATTCCTCTTGATGTGTCCCTCAGCTCCACACTAGAAACAACCCTTGACATTCCCATGATGTTGCTGCTGTGGTTGTTGGTTCTGCCCTGCGGGACGTGGACTCCTACAGTCCTTGGCCTCATGCCCCATCTTGTTACATCGCTGACACTGTCCTTTCCTACAAGGCCCACTGTGGTGTCAGTTACACTTGTTGCACTTTGGGTGGTTCCCTCGATAGCCACCCTATTGCTGAGGGCCCATGTTGTTTTCAGTTTTCCTTTGCTGAGTTGGGGCCTGAGTGGGGTTAGAATCCTTGCTTTGATTTCCTTCCCACTTACGCTTGTTGTCACTAGATGTTCCAGCAGTAGCACTGATCCTTTTGGGCAGCTTTCCTTGTTCCACAGCCTAATCAGTGAGTTTGTGAGCAAGAAGACCGACTGGCTGAATGGTATTGAGGTTAGCTGGGGTCACATGGCTCCGGATTTCTGGGGCCAAACCCTTGATGTACAATTCGATCCTTCGATACATAGGTTAAGACATGTTTGGGCAAAGAGCAGCATAGTCGTTGGACTGTTTGGTGTAGGTCTCGATCTCTGATCCAACCATCTTGAGCTCAAAGTACTCATTTTCGAGTTTGTGGATGTCATCCCTGTGACAGTACTCCTCCTTGATCATGTTCTTGAAATCTTCCCATGCAGTAGCATTGGCAGTTTCTAGACCAAGCATTTGAATCTGCGCTTTCCACCATGAAAGCGCGTTTCCTTCAAGTGTACCAGTAGCAAACTTCACCCAATTAGCAGGGGGACACTCGCAGACAGCGAAAACAGCTTCGGCCTTCTCAATCCAGTGTAGAAGACCTATGGCACCCTCTGTGCCATTGAAAGGGAGAGGCTTGCAATCCATGAAGGTTTTGAGAGTACAACCACGTGGTTGCGCACGCGCATGCTGACCTGTTGTGAGAAGCGAAGCGAAGAGGTTTAGGGGTAAAAAGACGATGCGGCGGTAGGATCTAAACATCCTAAAATAACGAGTTTACCTCTAGGGTGAGCTGCGAAAGCTGCAGCCACCGTGTTAAGCAGGTTAGTGAATTGAGCCTGAGTCATGTTAATGTTTCCCCTTCCGCGTCCACTCATTGTCTTCATAATCAGAAAACATAGTATGAGTGTGATGTCGTAATGTAGCAAGAATGAGATAGAAGAGATGGTGTATCTATCTATCTAGGCACACTAGTACGCATAGTAGAGCATAAAGCATAAGGTAAGCAAGCAAGTAAACACTACTCCGAGCTATGAGGTCTAATGTTTTGAGTCTTGCACTTGGAGTGTAGTGTCGTCATGAGTCACGGGTTATAGTCTGGTTTTTCTCAAAAAGACTTCCCTTTTAAAACTGAGTTCACTATAACCAATGGCTCTGATACCAATCTGTCACACCCCCAAAATCCACTGGCGGAGTACCACCGCCTGGGGGTGTGACTGACCAGGATCCAGCCACCAATTATACTGAGCAATTTAATTTATAACATAAGTAATATTCACCAACCACAGGGTTAGCAAATATCATAATCAAAGTTCAAAAGTTTTAAGTTCAAATAGTGGATTAGGTAAGTAGCGGAAGCATAGACAAAATAGTTTAAAACAAAGTTCATAGTTCAAGTTTGTTTAGAACCCAACACATGGGCTAGACGACCACTACACATCCCCAAGCTGCAAGCTCCTGAGTCACTGGGTACCTGCAAAGCATGCAGTAGGGTATTAACATAATGTTGGCGAGTTCACGAGGTGTCAAGTTTTAGTTTTTTTTTTTTGAAAAACGTAAGTTGTTTAGATAAAGCATTTATAATCACGTTATGGGGAGCTACCCCATCTGTAAGCTCACTAAACCGTTGATACCGAAACTGTTGACGTAAAGTTGTGTGCCCCGAGTCAATGTCTATCATCATTGACCAAGATGCAAGGTCTACTAGTTCACGCCCGATCCCCCCGGTCACGGTGTGAGGTTGTCAAACCTAATAGCGCTATCAACTAATAACCTGTTCGCCCCCGTCGATTAATCGGTACTGTAAGCAGGGACTTAATATGATAGAGTTTCGTTTAGTTTTGCTGGTTGTGATTTATAAATAATATCCAAACGTATCTCCCCCGGAGATAGTGATTTAAAAGTACCCATTCGTATTTTCCCCCGGAAATATTAGTTTGGAAGTATTCTTCCCGAAGATGTCAGTTTGTCTGTGTCCCTGCCTAGGACGCATGCTTTTAGTGTGTGAACTCACCTTGGGTTGCTCGGCAGATTAGTTTACTTGGTCAAGTATGCTGGTCACCACGTCCTAATATGGTTACCATTATGGGTCAGGCTCGGATACAAGTAATCACGTATACCCTACACGTATCTAACACATAGTATTCAGATTACACTACCACTCATAAGGTTGGGCTTATCTTAGCAGTTTAGGTAGTAACAATTAACACGTAACATGTATGTCAATCAGGGTTATTGGGCCTGCCTCAACATGCTAGAAATTCATGCAGAGATCAAATAATACTTAGCCCAGGCGAGAAGCAGTCCATCAAATCAAACTGGCCTAATAACAACATGGCCCAATCACAAAAGTAGGGAGCCCAGTCGAGACAAGGTGGTCTCGACTCGAGAACACGCGGTCTCGAGTCGCAACCAAGAGGTCTCGAGTTGTGAATAGCTGGTCTCGAGTGGTGCAGGCATGAGTCGAGATCTCGGTGGTCTCGAGCTCAGTCTCGAGTCGAGATCATGAGGTCTAGAGTCGAGATCTTGCTGGTCTCGATTCCTTGATGTCTGCTGCTTGGTCTCAAGTTGCCACTTTGATGGTCTCGAGTCGCAACCGAGGGTCTCGACTCGTTTGTCTGATGTAGAGATCCTTCTAGAACCACTGATGTACTATCCAATGAAATTGCATGTTCATGAGATTGAGTATTATCCAATCAGAATGCATAAACATGTTTTCTTGACTAAATTCTAATTAAAACAGAGCAAACATCACATTTTCAAATATTCATGTCATATTCAAATAGTTCATGATATCATATTCAACACATATTCATCTAGTTCATCATTAGGGTTTTCATCCCAAACAAACATGTTCCTTTAAACCGATTTATACTAGCATAATACACCTAGTTTAATGTATTATCAATCATCATCATCCAACACATCCGAGAACATGATAGCACCATATTCATACATATTCTTCTACTTATTCATATGTCAAGCTAGCATGATAATCAATAAATCACTCTATTCTTCTTAACCATAACATTATTTAGAAATCAAGCATCTACATTATTTAACCATTTTTAACTCACTAAATCATACAAAATCATGCAAAGAGACCTCTAAACTAAGCATGTATCTCATTCATCAAGCACACATAACACCTAGTGCACAATAAAACACTAACCGGTTAGATTCCGAAGTGTGAGGGTATGAAGGACCGATGAATGGGCTTCCAAATGAGATTACAAGCAATCCGAGCACTCCCTTATGGTTGCCGGTTTGATCCGAGAGGGGTGGAGTGTTGAGGTTTAGGGTTTTTAGAGAGAGAGAGAGAGAGAGAGTGAGAGTGTGTGTGAGGAAGTGTGAGGGAATGTTTGCAAATGGTGAAAAGTGGCAAGGTTGGCCATCCTCATGGGTTTTATACCCGTTCCGAGTCGGTGCACCCTTGTGGGTTTCCGAGTGGGCTTCTCGGGTGTATGGCCCAACCGTTCTGGGTTACTCGAGACCGAGCGGTCTTGAGTCGTGTCCTTGGGGTCTCGGCTCACACACACATATATATATATATATATATATATATACGTATACATATAACTTAATATAAGGATCATATAGCACACCAAGGTAATTCACAAATTTCCATTTAATAAAATATGTACACATAATTTCAATACAAGATAGTTGCTCGGGAAAACCCAGAGTGTCACATTATCCACAAGTTTTAAGAACTTTCGTCTCGAAAGTTAAGGCAGCCACTGTCAAGCTAGTATAGGTGAGAACGTTTCAACGGGGTGTCACATCATCCCCCCGTTAGTTTGGATTTTCGTCCCGAAATTCGGTTGTAGCTTCAGTGCTGGGAGTTTTGTTTGGGAACAACTGGGGATACTTGCGCTTCATCTGGCCTTCCCGCTCCCAGGTGAACTCTGGGCCACATCGCGAGTTCCAACGAACTCGCACGAGAGGTATCTGGCTACGTTTGAGGGTTTTGACCTCTCGATCCATGATCTCAATCGGTTTCTCAATAAAGTGTAGCTGTTCGTCAAAAGTGAGTTCCTTGAAAGGAATGATGAGTGTCTCATCTGACAGACACTTCTTCAGATTAGACACGTGAAAGACGTTGTGTACCGCGCTTAGTTCTTCCGGCAGGTTCAATCTATAAGCTACCTTACCGATCTTCTCGGTAATCTCGAACGGCCCAACATATTGCGGATTCAGCTTGCCCCTTACCAAAACGAACCACACCCTTCCAGGGTGAGACTTTGAGTAGAACCCGGTCCCCGACCTGGAATTCTAGCGGTTTCCTACGCTTATCAGCGTAACTCTTCTGACGGTCACGAGGTGCCGCCATGCGTTGTCTGATCTGGGCAATCCTTTCCGTTGTGTCTACCACCAGTTCTGGGCCTGTGATCTGGCTGTCACCAACTTCCGTCCAGCAAAGAGGTGATCGGCATTTACGACGGTACAATGCCTCAAAGGGTGCTGCCTGAATGCTGGTGTGGTAGCTGTTATTATACGAGAATTCCACTAGCGGTAGGTGCTTCTCCCAACTCTTGCCAAAATCGATCACATATAGCTTAATACAAGGATCATATAGCACACCAAGGTAATTCACAAATTTCCATTTAATAAAATATGTGCATATAATTTCAATACAAGATAGTTGCTCGGGAAAACCCAGAGTGTCACAGTTTATAGCAACTTTGTTTTGGATAGCGAAGCGGCAAATGTTAATCAAATGTCCCCACCGTCCGCAGTAGGTGCATTTGGAGCAGGGTATGAGATTTAAATGATGACAATTGCATCGTTTGCACCATGGGGCAGCTCCTCAGTACGACTTCCTAGCTGGTGGCGCTGCCACTTGGCTACGTCCCGCTTGATTTAGTGCACTCGTTGCGGGTTTCCTTGAAGCCTTATGCTTCCTTGATTTTGGTGCAGGCTCAACTTCTACTTCCTTCGGTGACTCTTGAGTGGCTTCATTGTTGAGAAGAGACATGGCAATGCCTAAATCTACAGACTTCAGAATCACTTCGCCTATTTGCTAGCCAAATTTTGCTGTTTGCTCGGACATTTGACCGTTGCTGGGATAAAGAGACATTCTAGAAGAAAATGAATGATATAGGAAGAAACAAGTGAAAGGTTATCGGATAATCAAAACAGAATGGCAACGCATAGAAATTGCGATCATTTGTTTGATACCTAAGGCAAACAAAATGAGACGGTGACTAATCAAAGTAAACGTGTCATATTAATGTATCACTGAAGACATGTTCGCCTATAAGTGAACACTCACCCCAAGAGTTCCCAGGTAAGAGTGACTGGCCCTATTTTGCGGATTTGTACGAATACTCTAGCCTTAGACAGAAAACTCAGAGTATAGGTGTGACAACCCTCACAAAACCAGGTATCCGTACGACTTAATTAACTATTAATTGTTGCCTAATTACTGTGATTAACTGAGATTTATGATAAACTGCTACTTGATTGTTGATACTTGTACATATCTGCATCATACTTTGATTTTCCGTCACTACATTATTTACTTACTGAACTCTAGTGACAAACATGATGCACAAAAGCACAGTAGCATTTGAACGGATAACCTATTGAACATGCTGATATAGCCAGCATCAGGCAAACACTGCCTCTAAAGGCCTGTATGAGCCAGAAATATTTTACTACACCCATAGTGTGTGTAGAGATACAAGGGTTGTATAATTGCGTCTCTAGGAATAAGATATAGAGATTTGGATGTGCCTAAAACGTACTCTAAGCACGAAACACAGCACTTTTATTTACATACTAGCTTCTAGCTAATTAATGAAGTGCCAAAACATGAGGAATTATTCCTGACACTTTGCAGAATAAATTGTGTCGCTAAAAATATTATTTACGACGCTTGAAGGATTACTTAAGCACTTTAACGGATTACTATCCAACCGAACAACCGGACTATACCCGGAACATAAAAATATTGCCATAAATATTATTGGTATTTTTCTGAGCCAGTTAGGGTCCCTGATTACCCTAACACCCGCATTATAACGCGTTAAACAACTAACGGGGTTAACCACTAAAAGTAACCTACTTTATGTAACTGAACTCTAACTGAACGATCAAGACCCAAGTGGATACCCCCCCCCCCTAATGGGATCGGTCACCATGATGTGACAAGGGGAGTACACCTTTTTAATATTTTATTTGTGATTGTGGATATCTAGACGACATAAACCGATGGACGATAGCGCTAAAATTTCTCTATATAAACACACCCACACATGAGAGATCATCACATTCACCAACTTCACTCTCTCTCTTGCCCTCCTCTCCTCTCGGCCGTGACCACCCACACCCATCCATCATATTTCGGTTCTGGTCTTGCCATTCCAAGTGCACACAAGTGTCGGGGATCACGTACGAGGAAGCTTGAAGCAAGCGGAAGTTGAAGGACCACGTTCATTTGCTTTTATCCACGCCATTTTCGCCAAAGATCTTCCCTAGCCCCGAGCTAGAGGTATAACATTTAAAACTCGCTCTTGATCATATCTAAAGTGGTTAAAAGGATTTTTAACGGTTAAAAGTCGGTAACCCATCTTTTGAATCTATAAAGTCTACTAAAACTCGAATATTCTTGGTTAAAAGCTTATAACGCGTGTAAAAGTCGTAGTATTCGAATATGTTGGTTGTAGAGACCCGATCTACGATGTGGTGGCTCTTATCATCGTTTAACCCGACTTTGTTAAGATCATGTATCTTAACATAAGCTTGTTTCTAGCGGTACGAGGGTTAAAAGGTGAAACTCCACCACACGGGAAGCATGAACTTGTGTAAAAGTGTTTTGACATGTAAAATAGTATTTAAAACAAGCCGATCTACGTATGTACAAGTGGTATATTCGTAGAACCAAGTGTTGAGAAAATCATGTTTTATATAAGTTGGATAACATGCTAACAAAGATGATTTTTATAAACTACAAGTGTATACACACTTGTGAAACAAAAGATCCGACAAAATAACAATTTTTATAAAAGTTGTCGGGAAGTTGTAAAGGATGATTTGTTCCAAAAACGGGGTTTTTACAAGACTAAATTATTTTATACATAGATCCACTAAATATAAGGTGATCTACATTACGACTTTCGGAAAAATTACAAGTTCATGTAATAATGCGATTTTACATACTAGTCTACAAGTTTGAAGTGTTGAAACTTGTGTAATGTGTTGGAAATTGATTGGTTGATTTAAAAGAAGTGTTGAAATGATTTTGTAAAAGAAAATGATACGCTTAAAAGCATGGCCACCTCCAGTTACAGGGGAAACTCTGGCGAAATTTTCTAAAATCTAACACTTAGAATTATTTACAAGTGTTAGACTACTTTTGACATATTTTCAAATATATTTCGCCATGACTTTATTTACAAATATTCGGAGGTGGGGTTTTCACAAAAACTAAACGTGATAAATATTTATTCGATAAATATATTTTTCACAACACTGTTTATGATTATTTTGTGAAAATGTATAAATATTATTTTTTAGAGTAAAAATAATATTTACTAACTTTGTCGAACCCAAAATAATACAAACGCTTATACGACAAACATATAAGTTACAATGGTAATTACTATTACCACTTAATCGCCAAAACGTAACTTACGCTTTATACGGAAATATTCATAAACGCATATGTGGTCAACGTATTATTTTGGAAAGTATTATGTGAACAGAAAATATATTATTTTTGAGAAAAATAATTATATTTTGGAATGAGAAATAAAATATATTAAGTGAGACTTAATATTATAAACACGCATGTATTAATTCCCCCATCCTTGGGAAGGAGATTTACTACCAAGTATATACACGAAACGGTTGTCTAACCGTTTCCCGAAAAAAATTAAACTATAAAGCTAAGGCACGGCCATCCGTCTAATAGAATTAGCACATGTAGGTCGTTGCGCAGCAGTTGGATATTTGGATTACTTGGTATTGTGACGCACTCACTGTGAGTTCATGTCCCCCTTTTCTCTTAACTGTTTTCAGTTTTATAAACTGCGGGGGAGAAATACATGTTACTATGATTATGAATATGTTTATACATGGTATGGTTAGCGTAAGGAGGTTTGTTACTTAGATCATGTGAGTGGGTAGGCGCAACTTGAGGCCATTAATCCTCGTAGTAGGACCGAGGGACAGGAGCGGTAGATCTATCTGAGTGTAGCGAGCCCAGCCCCAGGTCCAGCATAACGGACCTCGGGGTGACTTAGTGCCCGACGCATAAATCCGCTAGGTTTGAGTCATCCCTACTTGCACTTCACACATATCAATGGCCTTGCAAACCGTTGGTGATCTTTTTTTTTCCTTATTTGCTACATACCAGGTTTTTGATAAAGATAAAGGTTTATATACTCACTTTCGCATGAACTCGCTCAACATTATTGTTGATTTTTCAACTTACATGTATTTCAGGGAATTAACGATCTGGCGCGGTATGGCTTGTTTTCCGCTGCATTAGGCCCGAGGTCATCCAGGGTTCGAGACTTGTGACTCTTTCCTGGAAAAGTCACAGTCCCTGAACCATGTTTACTTTAAGTTTGCTTTTGTAATGGTTAGACAAAGTTTATGGTTGTTGGGTGTTAACCCGTTAAGACAATGTTTCGATATTTTTATTTTAATGGATGATCTTGCATGTTTTAATTCATATAGCTTTGTTATGATTAAGCTATGGTATTAAGAAGTCACACCAAATTAACCACGCTTCCGCAAAGCCAGGGTGTGACAGCTTGGTATCAGAGCTCTGATCATAGCGAACTAGGATTCTTTCTCGAGTCTAGACTATGATCACTAGGGCTCTCACGAAAACATTTTCTGCATACCACTTAAGTCCAGATCCAAAACGTTTTTATAAACAAATGTTGAGCACATTTCATTTATTCATTATTAGGCTCAGTCCTGAAGACTGAGGCTCGGTCTTGGAGGCCGAGGCTCGATCTTAGAGATCGAGGTAGATGTTATTTATGTTAGGCTCAGTCTTGGAGGCTGAGGCTCGGTCTTGGAGGCCGAGGCTCGATCTTAGAGATCGAGGTAGATGTTTGTTGTTTTAGGCTCAGTCTTGGAGGCTGAGGCTCGGTCTTGGAGGCCGAGGCTCGATCTAAGAGGTCGAGGTGGATGATAGAGCAGTCTTAGAGACTGGGAGGAATTTGGCTAGTGGGACTAGGAATGTCAGTCTAGGAGACTGGGAGGCTAGTGGGACTAGGATAATTATTTGATTGTTTATTGTTGACTTACATGTTTACATGAATATATGATTGATTATACGTATATGTGTTTGTGTTACAATCGTCATGCCTTTACCATGTACTAGAAGGATGGACACTACGAATCCCATGGCCATAGTATCAGACGACATAGTTGCAGCGGAGCACGAGGTGTACATTTCCGATACTACCGGCATAGACGATGACGACTTTCAGCCCCTTTTGCGCTGCCTGATGTCGTAGCAGAGCCTACTGATGGCCATCTTGTTGGGAATTTGCCACTCGTGGTTATCCCTGTTCCTGTACCCCTTGCCGCTTATCCCATTGCTGATATGCCCCCCCCCTGACGTGGCCTCTGACGACGATAACGATCTACTAGAAAGAGGACCCATTTGAGGGCGAGGCCCTATTGCTGCTGGTATTAACCTGCTGCTTGCGGACGCTCCTGCAGGGGAAACTTATGCCCATTCCCCTGTCCCAGACTCATTTGAGTTCCTGACATCCGCATTTTCGCATACAGGGAGTGCAGCACCATTCACACGACGCCGACCCTGATACGGCATCATCAGCTGCACCGGTTCCCGTACACAGCCTTGAGTTTGATCACAGTATTGAGGGTGATCTTGTTCTTCCACCTGGTGTTGATCCAGACCATGACCTTGAGTTCATACACTTAGACCAGCCCTTGGAGGATCCTGTAACCCCCTGTGATGGTTAATCCAGCTGATTTTGAGATGGAATTTGTTGATCCGGAGCCAGCCATGGCCCCTGAGCCAGGCGTTGCTCCTAACACCGCATTGGAGCATGACCCTGTTCATGCCAATGCACCTGCTGTTACTCCTTGATTGATCATCTGCTTGGACGAGAGAAAATTTGGGGTAACTATGCAAGACAATTTATTATTACGGGGGCCCACGTAATAACGACTTGAAGTGCACAGAAATCCTAGTGGACTCTGCGGGTCAAGCTAATGAAAACCAAGGTAGCAGGAAATAACTCAAACACGAATGACCAAGGCGATGAAGTCTCGAGTTCATTCTATTTCTAGCAACAAGCCAAATTGGCAAGCCTATGTGAAGGCTCAGAAATTTATTTCCCCACCCATATATTGAGTATATTTATGTGTAAAATTGGGTGAGTACATGATGGCTTACGGTGCTATGTATCTCATAGACAATTGGAAAGTTGTCTAACCCAATTCATGCCATTCCGGCAGAAGAGAATGCCACCCAGGCATGACACAAACACCAGTATGTTGCCAAGGATAGGAGCCGAGCTGCAATAACGCAACTCACAGGCAATTGCACGACATGAAGCTCTCCGCCTTTAGCACGGCAATGGCACTATTGGAAATAATCCCTAGCTGACCGCACCTATAAGCAGTTCCTAAACTGCACGCCTTTGAACTTCGACGAAACAGAAAGCGCCATTGCATTTGTTCGTTGGCCCGAAAAGATTGACTCCATTCTAAGAAAGACAAACTGTTCACCCCAAATGGAGTGATACCTTTACCTCAAGGTCATTACTAGACGGCACACTCTCATGGTGGGACCATCATGTTCAGGCCCTTGGCACGGATGCTACTTATGCACTGAGCTGGGACGAGCTCAAGGAAATGATTGAGAAGAAATGTTGTTCTAGGACTGGAATTCAGAAGCTTAAGGTGGAGTTCTGGAATTTGAAAATGGAGAGACCCGAGATTCCTTAACATGTCTAGAAATCGCACGACTTGCCTAGGGTCGTCCCCTACTAAGTCATTATTGTTGTATGATACAGTTATGTACATATAAGCTTTACATTGTGGTCTCGATTTGTGGTAATGCAATCGCAGTATTCTCATCACTTGTGATGTTTGATCTATGGTTTATGTTCTATGACATGAGATGTTATGTGGCTGATTCATTGATAGCATGAGCTGTTATGTGCTGATATTGTTGAATACATACGTACATTTTAACTGCTACGACCTAACCTATGTGAAACATCTTTTAGAAGATGCCACCAAGACGCGAAATGCGCATACCCACCAACGAGGCGGAACTTCAGGAAATCATTGCTGCAGTCATCGCACAATACGAGGCCCATCACTCCGAGCGCAACGGAGGTACCTCGGAAAATAACGGTTGTCCCTACTGGCACTTCCTCAACTACAAGCCTCCAAAGTTCGACGGCACTGGAGGTGCCATAGCTTTTGTGAAATGGATTGAAAGTATGGATTCCATCTTTCGAATGAGTGGTTGTACGCCAGAACAACAAGTCCTATACGTTTCTGGGTTGTTTCAAGATGGAGCTCGACTATGGTGGTACCTTCAGGTTCAAATGAAGGGCGAAACCGCAGCATATGCATTATCATGGGATGAACTGAAGGGAATGATGCATGAGAAGTATTGCTCTAAGGAGGAAACCCAGAAGTTGGAAGGGTAATTCCAGAGCCTGATAATGGAAGGTCCAAAAATGTTGGGATACATGCAAAGACTTCATGACTTGGCACGAGTTATTCCCCACTTAGCGGAACCAGAAATGAGGAAATTGGGACAGTTCATTTGGGAACTGGCACCAGAAGTCATGAGCTTAATGGCAGCATCTACGCCACCAACGACTATTGCTGCAAGCAAGATGGGTTTGGCACTCGTTACGGAAGCCATTAGACTAGAAAAACTTGCAAACCCTGATAGGGAGACTCAGGTAGAGTCATCTGGAAAGAACAAAAGGAAGCTTACCGAAGATACCCGAACAAATAATGATGAACAAAGATCTATTCGAGGTTGTTTTGACTGCGGAAACAAAGGGCATTTCAAGAAAGATTGCCCTAACAACAGACAGGCCAATGATAAGATTTACTTAGAACCTAAATCAAGTCGTGCTGGGTGCAAGTATTACCATGAATGTGGATGTCGGAAGCCTAGGAGCGGGAGGAAAAGGCATAACAAGGATGGTTGTGGGATGAAGAGTCCCAAACAAGGAGAAAACCGTAACAACGCTCAAGGTGGAAGCAGGAAAGGAAATGGCCGAGTGCTAGGATGCTTCCATTGTGGGGACATTGAACATCTTAGGAGAGAATGCCCGGAGTTGAAACAAGACCGTGAGAGAACACCCAGCATCGGAGTTTGTGAAGCATGCCAGGATCCAGGCATGATTACTGGTACGTTCTTTAACAACCAAAACTTTCGCATCTATCTTGTGTGAAACGGGTGCCGATTATAGCTTCGTATCATTAGAATTTAAGAATATGCTTGGTTTAGCCGCTAGTAAGTTAGATATTCCATACTCGATCGAATCAGCGAATGGGAAGTTAGTAGAAGCTAACGAGGTGATTCGAGGTTGCGTAATCGAGCTGGGAGAGCGTGAGTTTGCTCTTGATCTACTACCAGTCCAGTTGGAAAGCTTCGACGTAGTAGTAGGGATGGATTGGTTATCGAGTAACAAAGCAGAGATAGTTTGTCACGAGAAGATAATTCGTATCCCGACCGATGATGGTGAGACCATTGTTGTTCATGGGGAGAAGCGTGAGACGCCGTTAAGGATGATTAGCTGCCTGAAAGCAAGGAAGTGTTTGCAGAAAGGATGTGTTGCTTTTCTGGCACACATTGTGGATAAAAAGGCTGCTGAGCCGAAGATCGAAGACATCCCTGTCGTGAGGGAATACCCAGAAGTCTTTCCAGAAGACTTGCCTGGCTTGCCACCTCAAAGGCAAGTGGAGTTTCGCATCGACTTAGTTCCAGGCACCGCGCCTGTGGCTAAGGCACCCTATAGACTTGCTCCGTCTGAAATGCAAGAGCTGTCGACACAACTTCAAGAGTTGTTAGACAAGGGTTTTATCCGACCAAGCTTCTCGCCTTGGGGAGCTCCAGTTTTGTTTGTGAAGAAGAAGGACGGTAGTTTTCGGATGTGTATTGACTACAGAGAGTTGAACAAGCTGACGATCAAGAATAGGTATCCCCTGCCAAGAATCGATGATCTGTTCGACCAGCTTCAAGGTTCGAGCTTCTATTCAAAGATCGATCTTCGATCTGGATACCATCAGCTACGGATACAGGAGGAGAGTATCCCGAAGACAGCCTTCAGAACTCGATATGGACACTACGAGTTCCTCGTTATGCCGTTTGGATTAACAAACGCACCTGCAGTGTTCATGGATTTGATGAACCGAGTTTGTAAGCCATACTTGGATAAGTTCGTGATTGTATTCATCGACGACATTTTGATTTATTCGAAGACAAAGGCTGAGCACGAGCAGCATCTTAGAGCCATTCTGGAGCTACTAAAGAAAGAACAGTTGTACACCAAATTCTCTAAGTTTGAGTTTTGGCTAAGAGAGGTGCAATTCCTTGGACACGTGGTGAATGGAGATGGAATCCACGTGGATCCAACCAAAATCGAGGCGATCAAAGATGGGGAAACGCCAAAGACGCCAACTGAGATCCGACAATTCTTGGGTTTGGCTGGCTATTACCGAAGGTTCATTGAGGACTTTTCAAAGATCGCTCAACCGTTGACACTCCTCATGCAGAAGGATAAGAAGTTTGATTGGGGAATCAAACAGGATGAAGCGTTTCAGATATTGAAAGACAAGCTTTGCAACGCGCCAATCTTAGCTCTACCAGAAGGCACTGACGATTTCGGGGTATACTGTGACGCATCGCGTCAAGGATTGGGTTGTGTGTTGATGCAACGTCAAAAGGTTATCGCCTACGCATCACGCCAACTGAAAGTGCACGAAAAGAACTATACCACTCATGATTTGGAGCTAGGCGCAGTGGTTTTTGCTTTGAAGATCTGGAGACACTACCTTTACGGTACAAAGTGTACAATCTTCACAGATCACAAGAGCCTCCAGCATATATTCAATCAGAAGGAGTTGAATATGAGGCAAAGGCGATGGGTCGAGTTGTTGAACGATTACGACTGCGAGATCAAGTATCATCCAGGGAAGGCGAATGTGGTCGCTGATACCCTAAGTCGTAAAGAGAGAATCAAGCCCACAAGGGTTAGGGCTATGGAAATGATAATTCAAACCGACCTTTCCTCGCGCGTTCGTGCAGCACAGAAGGAAGCTCTCAAGGAGGGAAACCTTGAGGAAGAATATCTCCGTGGGATGGAGAAGATATTGGTGCCAAACAGGGAAGGAACGTTATGTTTTGAGAAAAGGATTTGGGTTCCTCTGTTTGGTGGTTTAAGAGAGATTATCTTTGATGAAGCTCACAAGTCGCGGTACTCTATCCACCCTGGAGCGGATAAGATGTACCAGGATCTTAAAGATTATTACTGGTGGCCTAGGATGAAAGGCGATGTTGCTATTTACGTGAGCAAATGTTTAACTTGCGCCAAAGTTAAGGCGGAATACCAGAAACCTTCGGGACTTCTGCAGCAACCAAAAATTCCCTAGTGGAAGTGGGAAGAAATCTCCATGGATTTTATTACGAAGTTTCCAAGAACGCCAAAAGGCCATGACACTATCTGGGTGATAGTGGATCGCTTAACAAAGTCAGCACACTTCTTGCCTATCCGCGAGAAGGATCATACAAGCAAATTGGCTGAAATCTACATGAGAGAGATTGTTACACGCCATGGAGTACCTCTCTCGATTATTTCTGATAGAGACGGGAGGTTCGTATCAAGAATATGGCAATCCTTCCAGGAAGCTTTTGGCTCGAAGCTGAATATGAGCACTGCTTTTCACCCGCAGACCGACGGTCAAAGTGAGCGGACGATTCAGACGTTGGAGGACATGCTGAGAGCATGTGTGATGGATTTAGGCGGTAGCTGGGATAAGCATTTACCCCTGGTTGAATTTTCATACAACAACAGCTACCACACCAGTATTGGTGACCGCGCCGTTTGAAGCGTTATATGGGCGCAAGTGCAGGTCGCCGCTCTGTTGGTCTGACGCAGGTGATAGACAATTGGTAGGTCCCGATGTAGTTCAAGAAACTACAGATAAGATCGCGCAAATCCGAGATCGCATTAGTGCGGCTCGTGACCGTCAGAAGACCTACGCAGATCTGAAAAAGGAAACCTCAGGAGTTTGAGGTTGGGGATATGGTTTTGTTGAAGGTATCACCCTGGAAGGGTGTGGCACGATTTGGGAAACGTGGAAAGTTAAACCCGAGGTATATTGGACCGTTCAAGATCTTGGAGAGAATCGGGTTAGTAGCTTACAAGTTGGATCTACCTGCCGAACTGAATAATGTTCACGATACATTTCATGTATCCAATCTGAAGAGAAGTCCAACTCAAGTTGACGTTGCCATTCCTACCGACGAAATTCATATTGATGACACGCTCCACTTCGTTGAAGAACCTGTCGAGGTCACGGATTGGAAAGTTAACAAGACCCGCCGGAGCAGTGTCAAGCTCGTCAAAGTTCGCTGGAATGCTAGACATGGTCCTGAGTTCACCTGGGAGCGTGAAGACCGAATGAAGGAGAAATACCCCCACTTATTTCCTGAGAACCCTGCTTCTACAAGCAGAATTTAAAATTTCGGGACGAAATTTATTTAACGGGGGGAGAATGTGACAACCCTCACAAAACCAGGTATCCGTACGACTTAATTAACTATTAATTGTTGCCTAATTACTGTGCTTAACTGAGATTTATGATAAACTGCTACTTGATTGTTGATATTTGTACATATCTGCATCATACTTTGATTTTCCGTCACTACATTATTTACTTACTGAACTCTAGTGACAAACATGACGCACAAAAGCACAGTAGCATTTGAACGGATAACCTATTGAACATGCTGATATAGCCAGCATCAGGCAAACACTGCCTCTAAAGGCCTGTATGAGCCAGAAATATTTTACTACACCCATAGTGTGTGTAGAGATACAAGGGTTGTATAATTGCGTCTCTAGGAATAAGATATAGAGATTTGGATGTGCCTAAAACGTACTCTAAGCACGAAACACAGCACTTTTATTTACATACTAGCTTCTAGCTAATTAATGAAGTGCCAAAACATGAGGAATTATTCCTGACAATTTGCAGAATAAATTGTGTCGCTAAAAATATTATTTACGACGCTTGAAGGATTACTTAAGCACTTTAACGGATTACTATCCAACCGAACAACCGGACTATACCCGGAACATAAAAATATTGCCATAAATATTATTGGTATTTTTCTGAGCCAGTTAGGGTCCCTGATTACCCTAACACCCGCATTATAACGCGTTAAATAACTAACGGGGTTAACCACTAAAAGTAACCTACTTTATGTAATTGAACTCTAACTGAACGATCAAGACCCAACCGGATACCCCCCCCTAATGGGATCGGTCACCATGATGTGACAAGGGGAGTACACCTTTTTAATATTTTATTTGTGATTGTGGATATCTAGACGACATAAACCGATGGACGATAGCGCTAAAATTTCTCTATATAAACACACCCACACATGAGAGATCATCACATTCACCAACTTCACTCTCTCTCTTGCCCTCCTCTCCTCTCGGCCGTGACCACCCACACCCATCCATCATATTTTCGGTTCTGGTCTTGCCATTCCAAGTGCACACAAGTGTCGGGGATCACGTACGAGGAAGCTTGAAGCAAGCGGAAGTTGAAGGACCACGTTCATTTGCTTTTATCCACGCCATTTTCGCCAAAGATCTTCCCTAGCCCCGAGCTAGAGGTATAACATTTAAAACTCGCTCTTGATCATATCTAAAGTGGTTAAAAGGATTGTTAACGGTTAAAAGTCGGTAACCCATCTTTTGAATCTATAAAGTCTACTAAAACTCGAATATTGTTGGTTAAAAGCTTATAACGCGTGTAAAAGTCGTAGTATTCGAATATGTTGGTTGTAGAGACCCGATCTACGATGTGGTGGCTCTTATCATCGTTTAACCCGACTTTGTTAAGATCATGTATCTTAACATAAGCTTGTTTCTAGCGGTACGAGGGTTAAAAGGTGAAACTCCACCACACGGGAAGCATGAACTTGTGTAAAAGTGTTTTGACATGTAAAATAGTATTTAAAACAAGCCGATCTACGTATGTACAAGTGGTATATTCGTAGAACCAAGTGTTGAGAAAATCATGTTTTATATAAGTTGGATAACATGCTAACAAAGATGATTTTTATAAACTACAAGTGTATACACACTTGTGAAACAAAAGATCCGACAAAATAACAATTTTTATAAAAGTTGTCGGGAAGTTGTAAAGGATGATTTGTTCCAAAAACGGGGTTTTTACAAGACTAAATTATTTTATACATAGATCCACTAAATATAAGGTGATCTACATTACGACTTTCGGAAAAATTACAAGTTCATGTAATAATGCGATTTTACATACTAGTCTACAAGTTTGAAGTGTTGAAACTTGTGTAATGTGTTGGAAATTGATTGGTTGATTTAAAAGAAGTGTTGAAATGATTTTGTAAAAGAAAATGATACGCTTAAAAGCGTGGCCACCTCCAGTTACAGGGGAAACTCTGGCGAAATTTTCTAAAATCTAACACTTAGAATTATTTACAAGTGTTAGACTACTTTTGACATATTTTCAAATATATTTCGCCATGACTTTATTTACAAATATTCGGAGGTGGGGTTTTCACAAAAACTAAACGTGATAAATATTTATTCGATAAATATATTTTTCACAACACTGTTTATGATTATTTTGTGAAAATGTATAAATATTATTTTTTAGAGTAAAAATAATATTTACTAACTTTGTCGAACCCAAAATAATACAAACGCTTATACGACAAACATATAAGTTACAATGGTAATTACTATTACCACTTAATCGCCAAAACGTAACTTACGCTTTATACGGAAATATTCATAAACGCATATGTTGTCAACGTATTATTTTGGAAAGTATTATGTGAACAGAAAATATATTATTTTTGAGAAAAATAATTATATTTTGGAATGAGAAATAAAATATATTAAGTGAGACTTGATATTATAAACACGCATGTATTAATTCCCCCATCCTTGGGAAGGAGATTTACTACCAAGTATATACACGAAACGGTTGTCTAACCGTTTCCCGAAAAAAATTAAACTATAAAGCTAAGGCACGGCCATCCGTCTAATAGAATTAGCACATGTAGGTCGTTGCGCAGCAGTTGGATATTTGGATTACTTGGTATTGTGACGCACTCACTGTGAGTTCATGTCCCCCTTTTCTCTTAACTGTTTTGAGTTTTATAAACTGCGGGGGAGAAATACATGTTACTATGATTATGAATATGTTTATACATGGTATGGTTAGCGTAAGGAGGTTTGTTACTTAGATCATGTGAGTGGGTAGGCGCAACTTGAGGCCATTAATCCTCGTAGTAGGACCGAGGGACAGGAGCGGTAGATCTATCTGGGTGTAGCGAGCCCAGCCCCAGGTCCAGCATAACGGACCTCGGGGTGACTTAGTGCCCGACGCATAAATCCGCTAGGTTTGAGTCATCCCTACTTGCACTTCACACATATCAATGGCCTTGCAAACCATTGGTGATCTTTTTTTTTTCCTTATTTGCTACATACCAGGTTTTTGATAAAGATAAAGGTTTATATACTCACTTTCGCATGAACTCGCTCAACATTATTGTTGATTTTTTAACTTACATGTATTTCAGGGAATTAACGATCTGGCGCGGTATGGCTTGTTTTCCGCTGCATTAGGCCCGAGGTCATCCAGGGTTCGAGACTTGTGACTCTTTCCTGGACAAGTCACAGTCCCTGAACCATGTTTACTTTAAGTTTGCTTTTGTAATGGTTAGACAAAGTTTATGGTTGGTGGGTGTTAACCCGTTAAGACAATGTTTCGATATTTTTATTTTAATGGATGATCTTGCATGTTTTAATTCATATAGCTTTGTTATGATTAAGCTATGGTATTAAGAAGTCACACCAAATTAACCACGCTTCCGCAAAGCCAGGGTGTGACAATAGGCATTCACCCTTCCAGTTTGCATGTGTTCACATCAAAAGACCCAAACTTTTGACGAGATTTGAAAACTTAGAGGGTTCAAAACCTTGTAATCAATCATCCTAGAACAGATGATTGGTTTTTAAAGCAGATTTGAAATTTATGTTCTTGCTGTGATTGTCGCCTAAGGATAGGTGACGGTTTCGTTTTATGACTAAACGCAAGTAAACTCGCGTTAGGGTCCTAGGAAGGTTATAGACTAGGTCAAAACATTACTAATAACTAATTCCCTATAAACATGAGCTCTGATACCAACTCTTCTCTCACACCCCGACCACGTAAAACAACAAAACGTAGCGGAATCGTCGGGGAGTGTTGTAACAGAATCATTGTTTCATAACACATGGAAATTTGAAATTTTGTTTTATTGATTAACTGAGTTATAATGTCTAAACAAACAAAGAAGTATAACATAATTAACTAGCCTTGCATCTTTTATTGTCACTAAGGCCCAAATCCGCCTACGTGTATCTTGATCAATCCTAAATCATCTCCTGAAACACATTTGAAAATAGGTACGTCAGCATAAAAATGCCGGCGAGTACATAGGTTTTATTGATTTAGGATTCATGACTTATAGGTTTAGGAAAAGTTGTTTAACAAAAGTCAGTCATGATCCTTGTAAAATGTTTTGCTTTATAAATCATTTGAAAAGCGATGATAGATATGTATATTTAAAAGAATAATGTAACGTTAAATGAATAACCAAGTAAAAATGAGTTTGTATAAGATAAGTTGTTTGTAATACAATGTCTTGTGAAAAATATGTTATTTGTATAAAATGTATAAGTCCAAATTGAATGATTTAAATAACGCTACGACATGTAATATAATACAAGCACTTATATATAGGAAGTACCAGCGGCGTATCCACCATGCTTGTATCACGTTACACACGCCTCGTTACTTAAATCACTTACCCAAACAAACCACCAATGTAAATTGCCCATGTCTAAACCACTTGTCAAATGTCTTTGTGAAAACAAAGTCAAAATGTTTATGTCAAAATGTAGTCCATGAAATGTGTATATCAATATCAAAATGTCTATGTCAAATGTCAGTCGTGTAATGTGTAAACAAAATGTCAAGTATGGCAAGTGAAATATGTATTGTGACAATTGTGTTCTGTAAGCACCGTATAATGTAAAACAATGTTAGTTATCAATAAAACAATAAGCTTTGGTGTTATTATATGTGTTCTTGTGTTTATTTAAACTAAAGAACTAATTACGAAAGCCAAACTGGTGCTTAAACGCAAACTGGTGCTTAAACGCAATCAGTTTAAGGCGACGTACATTCCGGAACTGTGACGAAAGCCAAACATACCCTAAATATCTCTTTCATAACTTAGAAATAAGTTTCGAAGGATTCGGTATGGCGAAAACATGTTTATTTAAACTAAAGAACTAATTACGACAAAACTGCGAAGCGAACGTTGGTGACCGCCCGGATAATATTTAAATCCCAAAAGTATTATGTTATGACTAAAAATTTATTTTTAATCAGGTCTGTGTTGAAAAATAAATTGAAACGCCTAAAAACGTTCTTTTCAAGTTTAAGCGCGTACCGCGTGTTTCTGCGCAACACAGTGCTTATACTGCAAAACGCGGACAACGCAGCCAACTCTCGGCAACTGAAATTTATTTCAGTAATATTTTGGCAAGATTATTTTTATATACAAATAAAAATAATTTAGAGCGCCATAAATCGGGATTTAAACGCTAGATAAAATACCCGGTATCCAATTAAATACCCGTTTTAGCCTACATATAGCATATTTATATAAAAACTAACACTTGGACCCCCTCCCCCATATAATTTTCGTTCATATCTATGATGGCCCCACCAAGATTTCTAAAATCCTACAAAGATCTATAATGATATTACTTAGATTTAATTTGATTTTGTCTAGATATTATAAGATATGGAAGATTGAGTTAGATCTTGTATGGATAATAAATATAACACTCCACCTCCTTCAAACCACATTCATCTCCTCCCTTCCTCTCTCTCCTCCTACAATCGTCCCCCATCTCTCTCTCTCTACCTTCAAATCTTCAAGACTTGTTCTTCATTCAAAGCTTTGAAGGTGATCCATGGAGGTTGCAAGTTGAAGGGCATTCAAAAGGAGCTTTGTTCTAGTCTTGTTCATCATCTTTCTCACCATCATCTTCACTAGAATTTCTACCCTAGCCTTGTGCTAGTAGTAAGTCCATTCATACTCTTGTCTCACTTCGATTCTTGTTCGATTGTTGATTGTTTTTTCACACACAAAAACTCAAACAGCTTGCTGAGTTGGATTTCCAGCCAACTTCAACAGGCTGTAACGGGGTCATTTTAAGTCGAAAAACGGAATTTCTAAAGCCTAAAATGAGTGTTTCGGAATAGCTAAGCAAATGGCTCTGGAATCATAATTTTTCGAGACCGTTTACTATTTTTAAAAGGTTATTTTTGGACAGCAGCTCAAGCTGCATTTTTATTGCAGAAAAAGTATGACATTTTCGGAGTCACAACTTAAAACCTGAATAAAATCAACCCATGAAATTTTTACAGTAGATGGACACCCTTGTCAGGACGACCCTCCAACTGGAATTTCGTCAAACGGACTTACGGTTGATTTTTAGTGAATATTTCCGTAAACTGCGATCAGAATGGTAACAAATCTGATTGCAGTCGAGAAAATGATTTTTTTTTATAAAATATGGGTAACAAATTGGACTTTGATATTTTTACACAATAAATTTTGGAACATATGTCATATTCTGTAAAAATTTGGAGATTTTTAGAAAAGGTTAACTATTTTATAAAAATCCTCGAAAACAGTCCGGTTTCGAGTTATAAAGCTGAAATGAAGTATGCAACGTTTTGTTTGTCGATATGTCGATTTGGGGATTGAAAATGAACTATTGGTTTTATATAAAAGAAAATTATATGCTATTAAAGCATGGACACCTCTATTTACAGAGGATACCCTACCGAAATTTTCTGAGAATCCGAACACTTAGTAAAATATTAGAGAAAGTAGGTACGAAATAGTTGTCTAACTATTTTTCTAATATCGATAGTTAAGTTAAAATAATTATTATTGTTTTAACAAAATAATACCTAAGTAACGCAAATCAAAACACTAAACTCTAAGCCAAGGCACGACCCTCTCGTCTAATAGACATTAGTACGTTGTAGGTTGTTGTGTAGCGGACAGGGTTTGAGATTCGATTCAAGACGCACTACTGTGAGTACATAGTCCCCTCTTTTACTATTTTCCAAACATTTTGGGGTGAAACACATGTGCCTACTTGTTACTTTTATGATTTCATGCTTTTATATCATATACTTGCTATGTTCATTAATACATCGATTTACATGACATTTTATACTACGTATGTTCGTTTAGTGCATACTTAGTACATTGTTTTACATGACATCTTCATGCTATGTATGTTCATCATACTTAGTGCATTTGTTTTACATGACATTTCACGCTATGTATGTTCATCATACTTAGTGCATTTATTTTACATGACATTTCACGCTATGTATGTTAATCATACTTAGTGCATTTGTTTTACATGACATTTCACGCTATGTATGTTCATCATACTTAGTGCATTTATTTTACATGACATTTCACGCTATGTATGTTCATCATACTTAGTGCATTTGTTTTACATGACATTTCACGCTATGTATGTTCATCATACTTAGTGCATTGTTTTCACATGCTTACATTTTGGGTATGACATTTGGATTGTTTAAGTGGGACCATATACATTCATTAACATTAGCTACGCCGCTCGTTAGTAGGTAATGGTACCATAGGAATTGACAACTCTCGTTCCTGACATCCTGGGTATGTTTGGATGGAAGGAATGACCGAATTCGATTAAAACATTTAGACAGATAGACCTTTAATTTGTTTAAAGGTTTATCACCACAGTTGCAAGGCTTGGATGTATGCATTTTCACAATACCGCATAAATGTCTGTATTCATTATAGCATGCATTTTCCACAAAACATAACATCGATTTAAACCACGTTTTACTTCAATGCATTGTTTTGTGCGTTTTTACCCATGGTGTAGTTGATACGTATATCACTTGCCATGCATGACATTTTGTTTACACATTACATGATTGACATTTGACATAAACATTTTGATATTGACATATACATTTCATAAACATTTCGACATAAACATTTTGACATGGTTTTCACAAAGACATTTGGCAAATGGTTTAGACATGGGCAATTTACATTGGTGGTTTGTTTGGGTAAGTGATTTGAGTAACGAGACGTGTGTAATGTGATACACGCATGGTGGATACGCCGCTGGTACTTCCTATATATAAGTGCTTGTATTATATTACATGTCGTAGCGTTATTTAAATCATTCAATTTGGACCTATACATTTTATACAAATAACAGATTTTCACAAGACAATGTTGTACAAAACAGTTTATTTTATACATCTTATTTTACTTGGTTATCCTTTTAACCATACATTATTCTTTTACTTGTACATATACATATCTATCATCGCTTTTCAAATGATTTATAAAACAAAACATTCTACAAGGATCATGACTGACTTTTGTTAAGCAACTTTTTCTAAACCTATAAGTCATGAATCCTAAATCAATAAAACCTATGTACTCGCCGGCATTTTTATGCTGACGTACCTATTTTCACATGTGTTTCAGGAGATGATGCATAGGATTGATCAAGATACACATAGGCGGACTTGGGCCTTAGTGACAATAAAAGATGCAAGACAAGTTAATTTTGTTATACTTAATTGTTTGTTAAGACATTGTAACTCTTTTAATCAATAAAACAATATTTCAATTTTCCATGTGTTATGAAACAATGATTCTGTTACAACACTCCCCGACGATTCCGCCACGTTTTGTTGTTTTACGTGGTCGGGGTGTGACATGTATCAACTAAACCATAGGTAAAAATGCACAAAACAAAGTATTGAAGTAAAACTCGGTTTAAATCAAAGTTATGTTTTGTGGAAATGCATGCTATACTGATACAAACATTTATGCAGTGTTGTGAAAATGCATACATTCAAGCCTTGCGACTGTGGAGATAAACCCCTAACGAATTAAAGGTTTATCTGAGTAAATGTATATCGAATTCAGCCATTCCTTCGACCCAAACAAACCTAGGATCTCAGGAATGGGAGTTGTCAATTCCTATGGCACCACTACCTACTAACGAAAGGCGTGATCAATGTTAATGAATGTATATAAGTCCCATTTAAACAAACCAAATGTCATACTAAGATGTAAGCATGTGAAGAAATTAAATGTACTAAATACGATGAACATATGTAGCATGTGATGTAAAACAAATGTACTAAGTATGATGAACATACATAGCATGAAAAGGTAATGTAAAACAATGCACTAGGTATGCAAACAAATGTACATACATAGCTGTAACACCCCGAAAATATAAATCCTTATATTAAAATTTTAAAGAAATAACAAACAAGAATTTACCAACTAGGAACTTAACCTAGTAAATTCAAGTCTTGAAATAATTCATAATATGGTTAAAACACTTAAACTTAGGGATAAATCAAAGTTGAGGGTGTAAACTTGTCAAAACTAAAACTTAGGTTACTAGTAGTAACCAAAACAAAACCAAACACCCCAAAAATTTGGTGTCTGGTCGATCAAGAGAGAGGGGCGACCAAAGGAATTCACTTCAAAACCTAGTTTGTCACATATGTCGAAAAACGGGACACATCGCTATATCATGTCCGGAGAAAGTGACTGTTTGTTACAACTGTTACCGAACGGGTCGCAAAAGATCGGAATGCCCAGAATTGGTTGGAAAGAAAGTTGGGCAAGACTCGAAAGGTGAAGCCCCGAAAGCAAAAGCTAGATCTTTCCAATTGACTGCCACTGAAGCAAAAGTTGAACCTGATGTGGTCTTAGGTATATTTACTATAGATTTGATTCCCGCACGTATGTTATTTGATACCGGTGCGAATAAATCCTTTATTTCATATGGATTTATTCGACATCCTTCATTTATTCTAACAAAATTACCTATGCCTTTAGAAGTAGAGATGGGTAATAACAAGAGCTTTATTGTTTGTGATATATGTGAAAACTGTAAAATGAGCATTGATGACGAAGAATACACAATAGATTGATTCCGATGTTGATGGGAGAATTCCAAGTGATCGTGGGGACGGATTGGTTATCCCGATACCACGTGAAGGTGGTTTGTTTCCGAAAGGAAATAAAGCTGACGTCTCCTAGCGGAAAGCAAGTTACGATATACGGTGAAAAGGGAGGTAGCCCGGTGCTATGCTCAATGCTAGAAGCCCATAAACTTATGAAACATGGATGCAAGGCTTATATGGTATACGCAAGCGAATCGGAAAAAGAACCCCTCAGAATTGGAGATGTACCGGTGGTACGTGATTATGAAGATGTATTCCCGGAAGAACTACCAGGGATACCACCAGAACGGGAGGTAGAGTTCGGAATCGAGTTGATTCCGGGCGCCAAACCCGTGGCTAGGGCGCCGTATCGACTTGCACCGTCGGAATTACAAGAGTTGATGTCTCAAATCCAAGAATTGCTCGACAAGGGGTTTATCCGACCGAGTGTGTCTCCGTGGGGCGCACCAGTTTTATTCGTGAAAAAGAAGGACGGCAATATACGTATGTGTATCGATTACCGAGAATTAAACAAACTCACGGTGAAGAATCGATACCCACTCCCAAGAATTGATGATTAGTTTGAGTAACTACAAGGAGCAAGTTGGTTCTCCAAGATTGATCTCCGATCTGGTTATCACCAATTGAAAGTCAAGGAGGAAGACGTACTGAAGACGGCCTTTCGTACACGGTATGGGCATTATGAGTTCCTTGTAATGCCCTTCGGGTTGACCAATGCACCCGCGGCTTTTATGGACCTCATGAACCGGGTTTGCAAACCTATGCTAGATAAGTCGGTAATTGTATTTATCGATGACATTTTGGTATACTCGAAGAATGAAGCTGAGCACGTGTGTCATTTGCGGGAAGTATTAGACACACTCAGACGAGAAAAGTTGTATGCAAAATTCTCAAAGTGCGCTTTCTGGCTACGAGAGGTGCAGTTTCTTGGGCATATCATTAGTGCTGATGGAGTACTAGTGGATCCGTCAAAGATAGAAGCTGTGTCAAAATGGAACCCTCCAAGAAATCCCTCAGAAATCCGAAGCTTTTTAGGGCTTGCGGGTTATTATCGGAGATTCATACAGGATTTCTCCAAAATTGCCTTGCCATTGACCAAATTGACTCGCAAGGAGGAAAAGTTTGTGTGGGGCGTTAAGCAAGAAGAAGCCTTCCAAACGCTCAAAGAAAAGTTGACCCACGCTCCGGTACTAACATTACCGGAAGGGACTGATGATATGGTGGTTTACTCGGATGCTTCGCATTCGGCGCTCGGATGTGTTTTGATGCAACGAGGCAAGGTCATCGCCTATGCCTCAAGCCAATTGAAGATTCATGAAAAGAAATACCTGGTTCACGACTTGGAATTGGCGGCGGTGGTGTTTGCCTTAAAAATATGGAGGCATTACTTGTACGGGGTAAAATTTACGATCTTTACCGACCATAAAAGTTTAAAGTATTTCTTCAATCAGAAGGAATTAAACATGAGACAAAGGCGGTGGCTGGAAACGGTCAAGGATTTCGACTGTGAAATACATTACCACCCCGGGAAGGCCAATGTAGTGGCTGATGCGTTGAGCCGAAAAGTAGATTATACCCCGATACGGGTACGATCATTGCAGCTCATTGTGACCTCGGGCTTATTAGAACGAATCCGAGAAGCACAAGATGAAGCAGTAAAGACGGAAAACTGGAGAAAGGAAAGGATTGTTGGCCAAGTTAAAGATCTCGAGGTAGGCAGTCATGGCTTGAAGACACGTTTCAGTAGAATTTGGGTCCCTAACACATGTGGAGTTAAAAAGCTCCTACTTGATGAAGCTCACAAGTCCCGTTATTCCATTCATCCAGGAGCGACCAAGATGTATAACGATTTAAAACAAAACTACTGGTGGCCCGGAATGAAAAGAGACGTCGTGAAATACGTTGAAAAATGTTTAACATGTCTACAAGTCAAGGCGGAGCACCAAAAGCCATACGGTAAACTCCAACCGTTAGAAATCCCGGTTTGGAAATGGGAACAAATTACAATGGACCTATTGACCAAACTGCCTAAAACAAGCCGTGGTTTTGATGTTATATGGGTAGTTGTGGACAGATTGACTAAAAGTGCTCACTTCATCCCGATTCGTGAGACCTATGCGTCTGAAAAGATGGCAGAGGTGTATACAAATGAAATAATATCACGCCATGGAGTACCGGTATCCATCGTGTCCGATAGAGACACCCGACTCACTTCAAATTTCTGGCAGGATTTCCAAGAACAAATGGGAACTAAGTTATTTCTTAGCACTGCTTACCATCCTCAAACGGATGGGCAAAGTGAAAGAACAATACAGACATTAGAAGATATGTTACGTGCTTGCATTATCGACTTCGGGGGTAGTTGGGATGTCCATCTACCCTTAGTCGAATTTTCATATAACAATAATTATCACGCGAGTATTAGAATGGCCCCGTACGAAATGTTATATGGAAGAAAATGCCGAACCCAGTATGTTGGGGAGAAGTGGGTCCACGTGGGCTAGCACCCACGGATATAATCCAAGCTACGAACGAGAAAATCGACATGGTCCGAACTCACTTAAAAGCAGCTCAAGACGGACAAAAGTCGTATGCTGATAAACGAAGAAAGCCAATTGAATTTCAAGTTGGTGACAAAGTTATGCTCAAAGTATCCCCATGAAAAGGGGTTATCCGGTTCAGAAAGAAAGGGAAGTTGAGCCCAAGATTTATCGGGCCATTTACGATCGTTGAACGAGTAGGAAAGGTAGCTTACCGTCTTGAGCTACCGGAAGAATTAAGCGGAATTCATAGCACTTTTCATGTGTCACATCTTCTGAAATGTCTAGCCGATGAGACGACTTATGTCCACTATGATGATATTGAGGTGGATGACAGATTAAACTATGTGGTAAGACCTATTGCGATTTTAGATCGCAAGGTGAAAACCTTAAGAAATAAAGAGATCAATCAAGTAAGAGACAAATGGGAACACAAGAAGGGTGCTGATACCACATGGGAATCCGAAGAAGAAATGCAACGGCTATACCCTACTTTATTTGGTACGTAATTCGGTTTCGGGGACGAAACCCTTTTTAAGGGGGGTGGACTTGTAACACCCCAGAAATATAAATCCTTATATTAAAATTTTAAAGAAATAACAAACAAGAATTTACCAACTAGGAACTTAACCTAGTTAAATTCAAGTCTTGAAATAATTGATAATATGGTTAAAACACTTAAACTTAGGGATAAATCAAAGTTGAGGGTGTAAACTTGTCAAAACTGAAACTTAGGTTACTAGTAGTAACCAAAACAAAACCAAACACCCCAAAAATTTGGTGTCTGGTCGATCAAGAGAGAGGGGCGACCAAAGGAATTCACTTCAAAACCTAGTTTGTCACAAAAAGCTCAAATTGGAAGCCTAAATCAAGTTCAAATCGAATTCTAAACACAAATTAGTGATCACCTCATCATAGGGATCAAAAGGTATGTATAATTTTGATGTTTCGATTCACCATGAATTTTAGGTTAATAGTGAAAAAAACTGAAATTGAGCCTAGATATGTTCTGAATGAATGAATCTTGAAGTAATATGATGTTTAGGGTTAAACCCTAGATGATTATTTGTGAAAATCATTGCATGATACTTGAAGAAATTACAATCACCATTGTAGGTGATTTACGGTATCGTAAAGACTAGACAAACACTAGGATTATGAATTTTTAATCTAGTGAAAAGCTGAATTGTATGATGAAATTCAGTAATTTGAATGATTAAGTGTGTACAATTTGCTTAATTGAAGTGAAATTAGATGTAAATAACAAGTCATGAACTTGGTAATGACTATGTAAAAATCTGACCCGCTAGGTGTTTGTTGAAATGCCTAACAGGGGATTTGAATGTTCAATTTTGGATTAAAACGCAGATTTGATGAATGTTTATAATAATGCGTTAGTACTCATGTAAAGAGTTCTAAACAAGTTGTAAACTAAATTTTCTAGGCAAAGAGTACGGATTATCAAGCGGACAAGCTGGGGGGAATTCACAGGAGAAAGGCGTGCTCTAAAGGTACGTAATTACCGCTTCGTTACATTAAGATTATTTATTGTTTTTATGTCGTAGTATAAAGCATGTTAAACAAGATAGACAAATATGTCACGAAAGTGACTTTGTATCTCAAACAAATAAAATGGGTCAAAACATGCGATAGAAAAAGGGTTCTGGAAATACCTTGATTGGTGCCTAAGTTCTGGCATCCAAACATGTCAAAACAAGCTTGAGAGTAAACGAGACGAATGGTTACAAACCAAGCGTAAGCCGTGTAGTGGACACGCTAAGCTAGTAGAGAAACTTAACTCCTAATACAGGAGTTAAGGTTCTGATTGGTAAACATGTCAAGTAGTGTCGTTTGACAAACACGAAGCCTTGAATTTAAACATGTAGATTATTGCGTAAGCAACCCCTCATGGGGAAAGCGAAACATGATGACGGGTAATAATCAGAACATGAGTATCCTAACTTTGGTTTGGTGATAATCATGTACAAGACTAATTTACTACAAATTGGGAATAGAATGACAACAACAACAACAAAGCAAGAAAACATGTACAGTGACCACCGTAAGTTACGGTGATACCGTAACTTACGGTTGCAAACAAATTGCTACGGTGGGATGCTACTGCCTTACGGCAGGTCACAAACTTCCAGGAGCCACCGTAACTTACGGTGACTACCGTAAGTTACGGTAGCACCCAGATCCAAAAATTGAATTTCATTATTCTTGGTTGCATTAATTGGTTTTCAAACACCGTTTTGATTATACTATTATCCCAAGACCTTAATACTAACGTTGGTCTAAAAATGTTCAGTTTTTCAGGTTTTCTAGTAGAAGGGTGATGATCAAGCATTTGTATTTGAACCGAACACTCAAGCAAACGCTTCCGCACTTGATCTTTTGTTTAAAAACTATGTAACAGTTGTAGATTCTATTTTGAATATGGTTTCGTGGGATATTATCGTGAATGTTATGTGTAGTTATGACTTTCAAATCTTGAAAGTTTTTGTAAACTTCAAATTTGCTATGAAAGGCAAGGTTTTATGTTATTAAATCTAGTGTTTTTAAACTCGGTCTTACATTAGCATGAAATGTAATGTAAATCAAATGTACTAAGTATTCACACAATGGACATACGTAGCAAAAACATAATGAAATCATGTACTAATAGTGTACTAATGAACATAGCAAGTATAAGATGTGAAAACAAGAAAGCACGAAAGTAACAAGTAGGCACATGTGTTTCACCCCAAAACGTTTGAAAAACAGTAAAAGAGGGGTCTATGTACTCACTTGAGGGTGCTTAGAAGTCTTGAACAACAACCAAGCAAAGCTAGAGGGATCACGGAATCAAACGGCACCCTATATAGATAACTACATAAATAACTGGACCTAAATCGGGAGATTGGATAGTATAAGGTTTCGTAAACCAAATGAGTATTGGAACTCATATGATATGGTTAAACAAAGCCCACGTACTAAAATGAAACCTAACCTAAGTGCTTACGACCCATTACGACCCTTTAGGTAGCTTACACTACTTTAACGCGTTGTTCGCGTAAAATGCATTCGGAGCGCTTAACTAGTCCTATGACAAGTAAAATATGCCTTAACATGTCTAATATAGTTACCTAATCAGTTTAGACGTCAAAATTTAGGTTACATATGCTTAAAATGAATTTATGCGTAAAAAAGGCATATAAACTACCTATCATACAACTACTTAAACGACGTGACCATAAGGTATAACCTCAGAAGGTTATTCCCTATACAACTATGGTCAACTAATGTGTTTGGTCGGATCCTAATGATCGACCAAACGGGTCGGGTTCGAAAGTATAAGCGATTGATTAGATCGCTTACCTTTACGACCCTAAAGAAGCACAAATCTAAAAGTGACGAGCTAAACATGCTAGAACATGTTTAGTTAAGTTAGAAAACAGGTTTGGTATCAAAACAAATGGTTTTGATACCCTAGAGTAGTCTGGTTACAAAATACGCGAGAAAATGCATTTTGGCCGAAACTACAACTCGTCACTGAGCCTAGATAACGTGGTAATCAGTAAGTATAGTCACTAGGGACTATAACCATCGTGATTACGCTCACGTTATGAAGTTCAGACGAACTTCGCGTTGACCATAAACTGGTCAATGCATAAAGTCAAACGCAGTTTGACTTTAACGCTAAAACGAAAGAAAAGCACGAAAGAATACTTACAAAAGGTCCCCGCAAGATTCGATCTGATTCACTCTCAGGTAGGAAGCATATACTTCCATTTAGAGAGCGTAGAATCAAATCAAATGTGGGTTTTTGCAAGTGAATGGGTTGGGTATTTATAGGAATGCTAGAACCGTTAGGATCGTTTATCGGGAAATGAGCTTCGATCTAGTCCGTACACGTCATACCCACTGATTTGGTAAACAAGGGGCACCCAAAACCAGCCCATAGAAACAAGGAAACCATGTGCAAAACAATGGGAAGCTAGGTTTTTAAATAAAATAGATTCTGCTGAGCTGGGGGTGGCTTACGGACGGTAAGCACTCCCATACGGTCCGTAAGGAGCTTGTGTGCTGGCAGAATCGTTCAGCAATTGGCAGAACAGGCCCCTTCACTTCCAAACTTGGTTTTTGATGTATTTTGGCACGTTTAAGTCCAGTTAACCCCATTTTAAGGCTCTAAAATGAAGTTAAAGTATAGGGAACTTGAAACATGCTCAAAAATATGTCGGATGTCGGTTCGTTTGGCCGTACGATCGCGTTGTTCGGTAAATTACGACGGAAGTCGTAACGGACGCAAAAACGGTTCAAATTGCGCGATGAATGGATTTTTGACAAGCCAATCACTAAAACATAATATTTTAATGATTACTTAAATTTTTGGATGTCCGGATGTATTCAGAACGTAAGATATGCGTGAAAATGCAAACTTATGCACTTTTTGACGCTTTTAGTCCTTGAAAGACCAAAAAGTTTATTTTAGCACACCGAACTCCTCAAAGCCTATTTCTAAGCTATGTAAAGGATATTTAGGGTATTTTTAACTTATGATCATGTTCCGTAATGTCCGTTACAGTACGAATCGGCATACTTTCGTAGTTTGTCGAATTTAGTCCCTGTAAGCGAATAAACTTGATTTCGGCACACCAAACCTTCCAAAACTTATTTCTAAGTTATGTAAAGGTTATTTAAGGTATGTTAAGCCTATTTCACTATTTCGGAGTGTTTGTTGCATTAAACTGGTTATATTGACGCATCAGTGCGTGTATAACCTTCCAGAAAGTGATTTAGAGCCCGAAATCGAACAAGAGTTGATATGTGCAAATGGTACACATATTTATACAAATCCCAAGTATGAAATACAATATTTCATTGGTTTGGTTTTTGTTCGATGGTTGAAGTGACACAGGTGTCACAGTTTAGGTGAACGAAATATTATTTAATAATATTTTGGTGAGTTTTATTTTATAGAATATTAAAAATAATTTTACACGCCTTAAAACGCTAATAAAACGCAAAATAAAATACCCGGTAATCAGTAGTTACCTATATTATGCATGAATATATGTATGTATGATATATATATATATGAGAGAATGTGTGAGTGTGGAGTGTATGTGGCGGCTAGGTGTGGCCACCACCTCACCCCTTGTTGCCATGTGTTGCAATTTTTATGAAACATAATCAATCAGATCTACCAACACACTTTAAATAATCTTTTCCAAGATCAAATCTTTCAAACTTCATCTTTTCTTCTTCTTCTTCTTCTTCTTCATAAGCTACGTCCGAACACCCCTCTATACATACACATTTCACTTTTCCAAACTTTTTCCATCAAGTTCATGGTTGATTGAAGTTAGTTTCAAGTCATTCTCAAGATCCAAAGTTGATTTCAAGGCGATTTCAAGGAAGAACAAGCTTATTTCTACCAAAAATCTCATCATCCAAAACCCATTTCAATCTTGAAAGGTATAAAAATCTTTTTTTTCTTTTAACAACATTCTTGATGATAATGAAGATGAGCTTGATTCTCGGTTGCTTGGATTTTCACTATTCTTCAAAACAAACCAATCTAATAATTTTTATGAAAATAAAAATATGAAGATATTAATATGAGATGTTGGCCGAAAATTTTTAATGTATGTAGTTGTTTGTATTTTGAATTTTATTTGATAAGATGCTTGAAAGACGACTTCTTGAATAAACAAGGTCGAACGTTTATGTGTTAGATGATTAAA
Source organism: Helianthus annuus (assembly GCF_002127325.2). Classification (NCBI taxonomy): domain Eukaryota; kingdom Viridiplantae; phylum Streptophyta; class Magnoliopsida; order Asterales; family Asteraceae; genus Helianthus; species Helianthus annuus. Next base: position 80,657,803 of record NC_035434.2, on the reverse strand, counting down.
GAATGAATGGAACTTGGTTTTTGATTTAAAATAAAATGAATATCAAAGTGTATATATGGCTAAAAGTTTTGGGTCTTGTATTTGAGTTTACAAGTTGAATGCATGTTCTTGATTGTTAGAGTTTAATGCATGTGTGATGATTTAGTTATAATGGATGAATGATTGAACAAGATGTTTTAAATATGTCATAGGTTATCATAAATTAAAGAATGAATTTTTAAAGAGCTAGAATATGAATATGACATAAATGTGCCTAAAACACATGAACTTAGACTTGTAGGATGCTTAATGATCATCATAAAAAGGGAAATTGTTGTGATATGTTAAACATCAACCAAATCAGTAAATAAACATGTTAAACAAAGTTATTTGAAGTATTTTAAAGTTATAAAAATTATGTCATAATTTGGTAGCTTTGCATGTTGTACCTTAGGCTTGAAAAGTAGTAAATCGGGTGCTATTTACATGATTTTTGTGCTTTTTATAAGACCTGCATATATGTGGTTAAAAATTTTAGTTTAATCAGTAGGTAACATGTATTATGTTAAAATATCAAGTCTTGATGATTTGGGATGGTTCCTGTAAAGCTCGGTACGAAACTATGCATTAAAAACCGTAAAAATCGGTTTTTTAAGTGATTTTTATAAAACTGTTTTAATTTGATTTGAAACTGATTTCGTATAATAAATATAAGTATTTTAACTTATAATAAAATATTTTGGTGTTTGGTTGGTCATACGTGACTTCCGACGCCCAAAAACGATACCGAAACGTTAAATAACGCATATTTCAACGTACACGAAAACGGGATGTTCAAAGGATGAACTATGTGTATTTTAATTGATAGGTGAATTATGAGTATATGTAATGTGATTTGCTAAGTGAATTCATGATGATATGAAATAATGATAAGTTTAGACGTTTGTGCTAACGGTAAACTAGATCAGAAATGCGCATTATGTTTGAAATTTTGTGATTTATATGACAAATATGTTTAATACAAACTAATAAGTTATTTTAAATATATTAAGTGTTTTAAACATGATATATATGTGTCAAATAACTTGGCGTGTGAATTTTGATGAATATTCTATGAATATATTAATACACGTATATATGTATATATGTCGAATATGTCCATACTTATGCATATATGTTATAAAGCGCAACTCATAGACATATATTGCGAATAAGTAGACATGATAAAAAGTCACCAACAAAATCGTTCGAATCGCAAAAACCTTAATATATATATATATATATATATATATATATGTGTAAATGAAATTACATATATAAATCCCAACATAATTTATATAAAGACTTTTCTTAAAAATATTCAAAAATATGTGAATATCCTATGCGACAGAGAAACTTGATTGTTTTTAGAAAAATTAGTTAATAGATTATTTTTATCTAAATTAGGATATGTGGATTTGATCCAAGGGATAGCGATAATTTTAAAACGCACCCAAATGTGAGTGTCACAGAACCTCACTTTTTACTGTTTTATTAACTATTTTCCAGATATAGAACACGTCTTTAAAAAGAATGAATATATGTTTTCATATAAAACATGATTTCAAATAAATGTATTTTAGTGAGAATTCACTAAAACGTCATTTTACTATCTTATTTAATGTTTTTTCGGAGAAAAACATGTCGTTAAAAGCAAAGTATATGTTTTCATGTAAAATATGCTTTTAAAATACATAAAAATGCATTTTCATTGAGAATACGATTTTTAGAGTATTATAATGTGTTATGAACTCAAGAAGATGTTCAACTTAAACTATTTTTCGGGATAAACGAGTTTAAAAATATATTACACTGGTTTTGGGGAGGAAACTAGGGAAAATAAACGGCGTTAGGGGTACAATGATCATGAAGTAAAATAAATTTGGTTGGTACAAGTTCGACCCAGTCTCCGCGAGAATACCGCAACTTGTACAACCTCCGATATTAATCACTAAATGTAGTTATTGACCACATGCATTAGATGCATCATAGCCGTTTTAATCACTAAGTCATATACGTGTGGAATCGTTAATAGATCTATTGGGTTGACACCCCGTCGTGATCGGTCGCTCCGATCTACATAGCGACGAATTGGCATTCTTGAGTTATCTAGTATTGATTAATCCCTCAATCTTTTTATATAGCTCGTAATGTCTTGTAAACGTACGAAACTGAAATCATAACGAAAATTTAATATCATTTAATCCAAAGTCATGAGTATAAGTTTTCATCGGAAACAAGCTTGTGGAGCTCTTTCGGATGAAACCTTCCATGACAATTTGATATGAAATAGGGTGCATTCCAAATTTCATATCAAATTACAATGACATTTTTAAATATGAAATAGGGTGCATTCCAAATTTCATATCAAATTACAATGACATTTTTAAATATGAAATCGGGTGCATTCCAAATTTCATATCAAATTACAATGACATTTTTAAATATGAAACAGGGTGCATTCCAAATTTCATATCACATTACAATGAGATTTTTATATGAAATAGGGTGCATTCCAACTTTCAAATCATATTACAATGACATTATTTTTATTAAAATAAATGTCTTATTTTAAACACATGAAAATGTTTTAAATATGTAAATGTTTACAGACCATTAAGGGTTAAATAAGGAAGTTTTCCCTTAAACAAAACATTACAAAAATTATATCTGAACTCACCCTCCTGTGTATTGACACTTGATTTTAACGTGTTCTATAGGTACATGAGTTCGGCTTCGGAGAAGTTTGGCTAGTAATGTCAGGTGGTAGTATTATGCTTGTGTAACAAAAACTATGTTGGACACTTTTTAAACTATGGGACCACGTTTGTAATAAGACCCCTAAGGGTCAAACTACTATGACTTCTTTGTGATGATGTAGTAAACTTATAAACTTTTTTAAGTAACAAAACTTCCAAACCAACTAAAGCATCGACCACTAACATTTATATGGGTACCAACCTCCGTCACCGCCACATTTAGATCTTAGAACTTCAATTCCAAGGAAATACATTAATCTTCCCAGGTCTTTCATCTCGAACTCCGAAAAAAGTTTATCTCTTAACATTGACATTTCCTCTTCATCATTTAGTAAGTATCATGTCATCAACGTAGATAATTAAGCAGGTCACAAGACTACCCCTAAGTTTCCAAAATAGAGTATGGTCAGGATTGCTTTGTTTGAAGCCATATTTCTTCATAACAAGGGTAAACCTTCCAAACTAAGCTCTAGGAGACTGCTTAAGCCCATACAGAGATTTGTTTAACCGACATATTTCTCCAGCCTTGAAATTCTCATTGAATCCCGGTGGGGCATCCTTATAGACCTCCTCGTTCAGTTCTCCGTGAAGGAAGACATTTTTTACATCAAATTGATGAAGAGGCCAACCTTTATTGGTCGTTATTGAAAAAAGAACTCTGATTGTATCGATTTTGGCTACTGGGGAGAAGTTTTCAGAGTAGTCAATTCCATAAGTCTGAGTATAACCCTTTGCAACCAGCCGTGCTTTGTATCTTTCAATAGTGCCATCAGGCCTGTGTTAGATTGAAAACACGCACCGACATCCCACTGGTTTTTTTCCTGGTGGAAGGTTGCATTTCTCCCGTGATGTTATTCTTCTTGAGTGCTTCCATTTTGGTTTCCATGGCCTTTTTCCACTCTTTAGACTTCAAGGCTTCTTGTGTTATAGATGGCATTTGTTCAGAGCACAAGGTAATGGCAAATGCTTTAGCTTTCTTAGACAAATTTCTAGTAGCAATGTTTGCTACAAGATACCTATATCTTGGAGCCACCATTTCTGGAGAGTATCTCTTAGGAGGAACTCCTCTATTTTCTCTTGGAGGGAGAGAGTATCTTCCGATTGTCTCTGCTGCACATGGTTCAACATGTTCAACAACTGGTTCAACCTCTTCAACAACTGGTTCAACCTATTCAACATCTGGTTCAACATGTTCTGGAGGTTCTGTTGTTGTCAGTTTTATGTGTTCCCATGTTGTCTCATAGTTATAAGACATAGTACACTCAGAGTTATAAGTTTTCTTACCTCTTGTATCACGTTGGATTGACTTTCTTCAGTGGCAGTGTGCTCCGCAGATTGTGTGGTTGTGTTTGAAGGTGACTGACTCAAAGTACTGTGATGGTATTCTATTGTTACTTCTTCATATGATGGAAGTTGAGTTAGCCAACTCATAGTGTCTATACATTCATTCTCCCCCTGAATGCTTCCATTTCTCCCATGTGTTATGCTTCTTGAGTGCTTCCATTTCGGTTTCCATGGCTTTTTTCCACTCTTTAGACTTCAAGGCTTCTTGTGTTGTACATGGCATTTGTTCAGAGCACAAGGTAGCGGCAAATGCTTTACCTTCCTTAGCCAAATTTCCAGTGGCAATATTTGCCACAAGATACCTATACCTTGGAGCCACCTTTTTTGGAGAGTATCTCTTAGGAGGAACTCCTCTATTTTACTCTTGAAGATAGAGAGTATCTTCCGGTTGTCTCTACTGCATCTGGTTCAACATGTTCAACAACTGGTTCAACCTCTTCAACAACTGGTTCAACCTGTTCAACATCTGGTTCAACATGTTCTGGAGGTTCTGTTGTTGTCGGTTTTATGTGTTCCCATGTTGTCTCATAGTTATAACACATAGTACACTCAGAGTTATCAGTATTTCTTACCTCTTGTATCACGTTGGATGGACTTTCTTTAGTGGCACTGTGCTCCGCAGATTATGTGGTTGTGTTTGAAGGTGACTGACTCAAAGTACTGTGATGGTATTCTGTTGTTACTTCTTCATACGATGGAGGTTGAGTTAGCCAACTCAGAGTGTCAATACATTCATTCTTCCCCTGACCACTGAGTTGGGTGTTATAGAAGTATTTTGTTTCAAGAAAGTTGCAATTCATTGTGCTGAACATTTGACGAGTTTTTGGATTATAACACCGGTAACCTATTTGATCGATCCCATAGCCGACAAATACGCATTTCTCAGCACATGGGCCAAGCTTATCTCTGTTGGTTTTTGGTATGTGGACAAATGTTGTACACCCGAAGATTCGAGGTCCAAGTGTAAGAGGATGGGGAATACTAGCAGACTTAGATAGATAATCTAAGGGAGTCTTAAACTTAACAGCATTAATAGGAAACCGATTTAGGAGATACACAGAAGTTGCATCCGCCTCTAGCCAGAAAGATGTAGGTACATGAGATTCAATTAGAAGAGCTCGAGTCATTTCAAGAATAATATGGTTATTCCATTCGGAAACACCATTTTGTTCGGGGGTATGAGAACAAGAGGTCAGAAGAACTAATCTGTGACAACCCTCACCAAACCAGGTATTCGTACATATTAATTAATATTTAATTAGTGCTTAATTACTGTGCTTAATTACAATTACGAACAAACTGCTTTTTGTTTTCTGATACATACTTACTCATGCATCATACTTTATTTCTGTCACTTTATTTGTTACACACAAAACAATAGTGATAAACTTGATGCACAAAAGCACAGTTAGCACAGTGAACGGATAACCCAGTAAACATGCTGACATTGCCAGCACTAGACAGACATTGTCTCTGAGGCCAGTATGAGCCGGGAATAGATTACTACACTAGTAAGGAGTGTAGGGAGGTGAGGACCATAGAACAATGTCACTAGGTGATAGTTATAGTGACCGGAAGTGCCTAAAACATGCTTTAATTACAAAATTCTGCACTACATGCAAAAATTCAGCATTTAACATAACTAGTAGAGTGAAAAAGCTTGGTAAAATAATAATAGACACTTTCCAAAGTGTTGGTAATTTATTGTGTCACTAAAAATAATATAAATAACACTTTATAGCTTCACTTAACACTTTAACGGATCAATATCCAACCAAACAACCGGACTTTACCCGGAACATAAAAATATTGTCAAAGACATAGTTTTCACTTTTCTGAGCTAGCAAGGGTCCCCGATTACCCTAACACCCTTTATGTTATTACACACACACTAATACACTTACTTATCACTTGAGATCTAACTAATTAGTAACTATCCATTTGAAAACCAACCCTTAGCCCCCCCCCCCCCCTTGACGGTCACCCATGGGGGTGACCCACTTCCACTTTTTTTAGTATTTTAATCCCAAATGTTGGTAATCAAGAGGACACTTTGCATGGAGGATAAAACTAGAACATGGTTTATAAATAGATTCAATAGTTAATCATTCTCTTTCATAAACACCCTACAACCAACTCATCTTCTCTCCATAACCCCCACCATTCGGCCGCCACCCAACCACCATCATCCACCCACTTCCAACCTTTATACACTCATTTCTTGTATACACAAAGGTGCAAGGAGCTTCACAAGTAAGCCCGGTGATCTCGGAAGCTCAAGGACCACTCTAGATTTCTTTTATCCACCACATTTATACCTTGTTTCTTCCCTAGCCTTGAGCTAGTAGTAAGTGACTCTATTCATCATCTTGATCTTGTTTATGGTGGTTAATAGGTGATTTAATGGTTAAAATTTTGAAACACTAAAGAACATAACATAAAGTCTTGAACATAAGATGAATAAGTTGGATAAAGAGAAGCTAGTGGTGTAAATCATGTAAATCTTGTTTAGTTGTGATTATTTGATGTTGTTTGTTACTAGAAGTGGGATGGATCATCATCTAACCATACTAGATCATGTTCAAGAACATGAACTAGTAGTATGTTAGTGTTAGAGTTATGAAAGATGATGAAACCTTCCATCCATGAAACATGAACTTGAGTAAATAAATTTTCTCTTGTAAAATAAGACTCTAAACATGTAGATCTAAAGATCTACAAGTGGTTTTTCGGAAGAACCAAGTGAAAGATGCAAGTCTTGTTAAAACCCAAATATTTTATGAACAAGAAGCATTTGTAGAAACAAAACAAGTGTGTGAAGACTTGTGTAACAAGAGATTTGACAAAGAAGCATTTTTGTAAAACTTGACTAGAAGTTGTTAAACTTCAAATTCTTTAAAAATGAAGTTTACAAGAAACTAAACATGTTTTTAAAGTTCACAAGACCTACTAAAAATAATGGTAACTTACTACATGTTTTTACGAAACCATCAAGTTCATGAGTTTATGATTTATTCATATTTTGTCTAGTTGATGGATAAATATTGTATATTGTTGATTGGTAAATTGTTTGTGATTTTTACAAAAAGAAAATGATATGCTAAAAGCATGGACACCTCCAGTTACAGAGGAAACTCTGGCGAAATTTTTCTAGAAATATAACACTTAGAAATATTTTTCTAACAAATATTTACAAATGTAAGTTTTTGTAACACCCTAGTTACTAATTAACGATTTTGTATGTAATTACCAACAATTAAATGTGTAGTTAAGGCTACACATGCTATAGAAATACGGGTTTATTTGTGACAACTGGCACAAAACCGGTAACTTCCGTACATTTTAATTATTATTTAATGACTGCAATTATGAGCTTAAATGTCAACATTGACTGATTAGAAGCTAAGCAAGTGAATTCATGCACGTTGTATACTACAAAATATTGCTTTATGCAAAAACGAGAGCGTTGCGTCAGAAATATTAGTAAACTCACCGGTAAGACACACTGTGTCAACGGAACTGCAGAAAGCATTCAGACATTAGAATTGAGGCCTAGGTGTAGGTCCTACGACAAAGGTACATTAAAACCCAAGAATACATATCAGGGTTTAATTTATGGTCGTTACGAAAGCTAAAACACGCACTAAAAGGCACCCGAAACACACTTTAAGTGCAGAACTAATTACGACAAAACTGCGAAACGAACGTTGGTGGCCGCCCGGATAATATTTAATCCCACAAATATTCTGTTATGATTAAAATTTTATTTTAATCAGGTTCGTGTTGAAAAATAAATTGAAACGCTTAAAAACGTTATTTTTCAAGTTTAAGCGCGTACCGTGAGTTCCTACGCGACACAGTGCTTACACTGCAAAACGCAGACAACGCAGAAAACCTAGGAATATGCTAGGAATATTCCAGGAATATACCAGGAATATGCTAGGAATATGCTAGGAATATTCCAGGAATATGCCAGGAATATGCTAGGAATATTCCAGGAATATGCCAGGAATATGCTAGGAATATTCCAGGAATATGCCAGGAATATGCTAGGAATATTCCAGGAATATGCTAGGAATATGCTAGGAATATTCCAGGAATATGCCAGGAATATGCTAGGAATATTCCAAGAATATGCCAGGAATATGCTAGGAATATGCCATATGGAATGTCTATAAATACCGTGAGATGGCACATATGAACTTTCACACTTCACAACACCAAACAACTCTCCTCTCTCCCTCTAGAAAGCTCACGGCCAAACATCCCTAATCACCCATCAATTTTTCGAGCCTTGTTCAAGCCATTCCAAGCATACCAAAGCATCAAGGATCACGTATTAGGAGGCTTGGTGCACTCGGAGCACGAAGGACCTTTTTCTCTAGCTTTTATCCACCACATTCGCGTCTAGATTCTTCCCTAGCCTCGAGCTAGTGGTGAGTTACTTAAAACACATTCTTGAACTAATCTAGAGTGGTTAATATGATAGATAACAGTTAAAACTTGGAATCTTGCAATTTGATACATTAAAGTCTACTAAAAGACACTTAAATGATGGATAAAAGCTCACATGATGTGTAAATGTTGTAGTATTTGATTTGTGGGATTATTTAGGCCCGATCTACGTTGTGGTAGCTCGGATCACCGTTTAACCCGACTTTGTTAAGATCATAGATCTTGACATAAGCTTGTTTCGGACGGTACAAGGGTTAAAAGGTGAAACTCTACCACACGAGAAACATGAACTTGTGTAAAAGTATTTTTACTTGTAAAATAGTGTTTAAAACTTGCCGATCTATGTATCTACAAGTGGTATTTTCAAAAGACCAAGCGTCAAAAGGAACCACATGTTCTAAACCGGATCTTACACAAACAAAAGTGATTTTTGTGAACAAACAAGTGTATGGACACTTGTGTAACAAAAGTTTTAACAAAGAAATAATTTTCGTAAAAACCGACTAGAAGTTGTGAAACTTTATATTCTTTGAAAATAAGGTTTTTAAGAAACTAAACTTATTTTTAAAGATAACAAGACTTACTAAATGTGCTAGTAAGTTACTACACAATTTTAGTAAATAACCAAGTTCATGAAATGGAGAAATTAGTGATATTCGTGGATGATTATTGTTGATAAGTGTTGTTGATGATTGTTGACGATTTAAAAGAAAATAAACACATGTTTTGAAAACATGGGAAACCTCCATTTTTAGGGAAAACTCTGCCAAAATTTTTATAAATTTTGATACTTAGAAAAATATAAGTTTTTGAGAAACTTATTCCCTAAAAATGTATTTAAGAGTATTACCAAGGTTTCCCTAATTTTTGATGATAAGAAATGAGGATTTCTTCAAGAATAAAAATGGATATAAGTATGTATATTTTTGAGAGAAAAATATATATTATTTTATCACCAACTTCTGTGCTAAGTGTATATAGTATGTGTTATACGTGCTAGCGTATTAAGACGTAAAAATACACTAAATACTCATGAGGAGTATAAACATGAAAATACACATACAATATACAAGACACATAATTCGGGTGCAAAGTGCAAAACACAAGATACTTATATTAATTTGCGAAAAATAATATAAGTAAGATACTTAGTTAAAAAAATATGAAATATTTTTAACACGACAATACGAATACAAAAGTGAGTGACTGAACTTGTGCGACGCAAGTCTAGTGACTAACGTTAAGAAAACGCGTATAGGTTACGATGTTAAATAAGCAAACCCGGTGAAGTTTACGACGCACAGGAACGCAAAGATGTGAGTTCATGCTCCCCCTTTTCTCATAACTGTTTTCAGTTTTATAACTTCGGGGGTGAAATACATGTTACAGATATTTTTATGTTTAACAAATGGTATGATAATAAAAAGCACACTTGGTGAGAACGAGTACCAAGTGTGTAGCGATATAAGAATACAAGAAGCGCACTTGGTGAGAACGAGTACCAAGTGTGTTGTGAAATAAGAAAACGAGAAGCGCACTTGGTGAGAACGAGTACCAAGTGTGTTGTGAAATAGGAATATGAGAAGCGCGCTTGGTGAGAAACGAGTACCAAGTAGGATGCGCTATGAAAAATGATGCGAGGAATCGTGTCACGAATAGGGTACAGAAGCACCATTAATCAACAATATACCTAGACCGCAGAACAAAAGGTTAGATCTAACGGGTGCCGGGCAGCCACACTCTCGATGAGGGCGAGTATCGAGTAGTGCTTTTGTGTCTCAGAATATACCAATTAAATGCCTAAGGTTTGGTGACTTCCTATGTCGTGTCACATGTTAATGGCTTTGCAACCCATTAACAATCCTGATACATACAGGAATACTTAATTTACATAAAAACTCATACCATTCTAAAACTTGATGAATACTTGAGTACATGGGGTACTCAAGAAAAGCATGGATTATACTTGAGTACGTGGGGTACTCTAGAAGAATTTGAATCATACATGAGTACGTGGTGTACACATGAAACTGGATTTAATGAAAACTCGATTTATTCACAAAATATGTTTTCATACAAAGTATACAAAAGTGCAAAACAAAACGGCATGAATTCACACCAACATTATGTTGACGTTTTTCAAAACTCACATGTATTTCAGGTAACTAGGATAGATGTGCGCGTGGTCTCTCTTATGCTCGTGGATGTCGCTTGTGTTTGTCTTTAAATAAAGTGTAAACCTTTTAAGACAATGTTTTATGTTAACTCGCGTTGTAAACGCTAACTTATGATTTCAAGTTATGGTATTTGAAGTTATTTTCATGAGCATGTAGTATGTTTACCTTTCGTATGCAATGAGAATCTTTCATGATCACACCTCGTGCTTCCGCCGCAGAAAGGGGTGTGACAGATTGGTATCAGAGCTGCGATTGTAGTGAACCAGGATTCCTTCTCGAGTCTAGTCTACAATCTCTAGGATCCTATCACGAAAACAATTTTCAAAGAGTTTTCATTGCATAAAACGTCCCGCGACATCCACTACCTGAAACTGACTACACGAGTCTAGAAAAGACACTACGAGACTTAGGGTGCACAGGAGTAGCACTTGTCTTAACTGAGAAATTACGTGCAATTATGTGTGATAATTAGCATATACTAGATGTAGAATGTCACAGGTATACGTGACTTTGCCTGCAACGATGGCCCATCTGAAGGAAGAGATACGAGGATGAAACGAACTGTGCGGACTGTGCAAGGAGTTACGTAATTATGGATGCATACATAATTATGGAATTCAGTGCACAGAAATCACAGCAAGTCTTGTCACGTATAGATTCCCTCAGTACAAGCCTACTAAGTACTCTGCTAGAGTAATAATTATTTGATGTTAATTATGTGGTATATACCTGTGAATATATACTACTACTGTCCAGTATGACGACGTCAAAACAAATGCTTAACCCTGCTGTGTTATGTTCTGTCAGAACATGGCACCCAGGAAAGCTGTGAATGCTCGCAATGATGATCAACCTCCTCCTCCCCCACTACCAAAAACTGCTGAAGAGCTGAACGCTCTACTGGAAGAGAGAATCTCTGCTGCTATCGCCCAGTACGAGGCGAACCGTACCCAAGACAGTGGAGGGCCAAGCAGTGCCAGGCGTAACGGACATGGAGATTCGTCCGGTGGAAACGCAGTTCAAGGCTGCACCTTCAAGCAGTTCCTCGACTGCAAACCTATGAACTACGATGGCACTGGAGGAGCAGTAGCCTTTGTGCGTTGGACGGAAAAGACTGAAGCCACAATCCGCATGAGCAAGTGTACCGCAGATCAGCAAGTCACTTTTGCTACTGGGCTGTTTGTCGACGAAGCACTGACATGGTGGAATTTGCAAGTTCAAACGCTGGGCGATGAGGCTGCATACGGCATGACTTGGGATGAATTGAAGGAGAAGATGAGAGAGAAGTATTGCTCTCGTGCCGAACTCCAAAGGTTGGAGACAGAGTTCTGGCACTTGACTATGGTAGGAGCTGACATCACTGGGTATACTCGGAGGTTCCATGATTTGTCTAGGGTGATTCCTTACATGGTGACTCCCGAATTCAAGCGCGTTGAACGCTACATTTGGGGATTGGCCCCAGAATTTCGTGGCATGGTGACGTCGGCCAAACCACAAACAATCACTAAGGCTGTAACTCTGGCTGTCAGTCTTACTAAGGATTGTGTTCGTATGGAGAAGTTATCGTTGAACCCAACAGAGAAGACCGAGACACATGTTGAGTCGTCCGGTGACAAGAAGAGAAAGCATTCGACCCTGAATCAAGTAACTCGCAACAACAAGGGTTCCAACAAGAAACGTGACACCAACCCCTCTAAGGAGTCAAAGACTTCGGCCAAAGGATACCAAGGCACCATGCCTAAGTGCCAAAAATGCAAGTATCACCATGATGGAGCTTGTCGCATTCCAAGGTGCGACAAGTGTGGTAGATTGGGTCATCGAACAGAAGACTGTTGGAGTAAGGGAAAGAATCAAAATGGAAACGGTGCTGGTAACAGGAATGATAACGGGAAAGGGCGAAACCAAGGATGCTTCAAGTGTGGAAGCAACGATCATTTCATGAGAGACTGCCCAAAGAAAGACAATGCTCAGGCTCGAGCATTTGTGATTGGAGCAAGGGACGCACGCGAGGACCCTAACGTGGTCACCGGTACGTTTCTAGTTAACAATCACTATGCATCCATATTATTTGACACTGGTGCCGACTATAGTTTCATGTCTGTGGAATTTAAACGTACGCTCGGAATAGAATCTAGTAGATTAGAAGTCCCATATTCCATAGAATTAGCCAATGGAAAACTTGTTGAATCGGGCGAAGTAGTTAGAGGGTGCACGCTAGAACTTGGTGAACGAAGCTTTAGCATCGACCTCTTACCTATTCAATTGGGTAGCTTCGATGTGGTAGTCGGAATGGACTGGCTGTCCAAGAACAAAGCTGAAGTTATTTGTCATGAGAAGATCATTCGCATCCCTTTGGCGAATGATGAAACTCTCATCGTGCATGGAGAAAAACGAGACGCGCCTCTTCGAATCATCAGTTGCATGAAGGCACAGAAGTGCTTAAGGAAAGGATGTGTTGCCTTCCTAGCACACGTTATAGATAAGAAGGCTGAGGAACCGAAACTCGAAGATATTCCTGTGGTGAAGGAATTTCCTGATGTGTTCCCTGAGGATCTGCCAGGACTACCTCCGCAACGACAAGTCGAATTCCGTATAGACTTGGTTCCGGGAGCTGCTCCTGTAGCCAAGGCACCGTATAGACTTGCGCCATCCGAAATGCAAGAACTATCTACACAACTCCAGGAGTTGTTGGATAAAGGATTCATAAGGCCAAGCTTCTCGCCATGGGGAGCTCCAGTTTTGTTCGTGAAGAAAAAGGATGGAACCATGCGGATGTGTATCGATTATAGGGAACTGAACAAACTAACGATCAAGAATCGGTACCCACTACCGAGGATTGACGACTTGTTTGACCAGTTACAAGGGTCAAGCTATTATTCCAAGATCGACCTTCGGTCTGGATACCACCAGCTGAGAATGCCAGAGGAGAGCGTACCAAAGACTGCATTCAGAACACGCTATGGGCATTACGAGTTTCTTGTGATGCCATTCGGGCTGACGAATGCACCAGCGGTCTTTATGGATCTGATGAACCGCGTATGCAAACCATATCTCGATAAATTTGTGATTGTATTTATCGATGATATCCTGATTTACTCTCGGACGAAAGAAGAGCACGAGCAACACCTCAGAACCATCTTGGAGCTACTGAAAAAGGAGAAACTTTATGCAAAGTTCTCAAAATGCGAATTCTGGATTCGCGAAGTACAATTTCTTGGTCACATTGTGAATGAGAAGGGCATTCATGTAGACCCGTCCAAGATAGAAGCAATAAAGAATTGGGAAGCTCCCAAAACCCCAACTGAGGTTCGCCAATTTTTGGGCTTAGCAGGCTACTATAGGAGATTCATCGAGAATTTCTCCAAAATAGCTCAGCCGCTAACTGCCCTTACTCAGAAAGACAAGAAGTATGACTGGGGTGTTAAACAAGAGGAAGCTTTTCAGCTACTCAAAAACAAGCTATGCGATGCACCAATATTGTCACTGCCCGAAGGCACGGAAGACTTCGTGGTATACTGCGACGCCTCGCGACAAGGACTGGGATGCGTGCTCATGCAACGCCAAAAGGTCATCGCTTACGCTTCAAGGCAACTGAAGGTGCATGAAAGAAACTATACCACTCATGACCTGGAGCTGGGCGCAGTGGTATTCGCCTTGAAAATCTGGCGACACTATCTATATGGTACTCGATGCACAATCTTCACAGATCACAGAAGCCTGCAACACATATTTAATCAGAAGGAATTGAATATGCGCCAGCGGCGATGGGTCGAGCTGCTAAATGATTACGACTGTGAGATTAAGTACCACCCAGGAAAGGCAAACGTTGTAGCAGACGCATTAAGTCGAAAAGAAAGGGTTAAGACCCTAAGAGTTCGAGCGTTAGAAATGACCATTCGAACGAACCTCACTGCACGCATTCGTGATGCACAACAAGAAGCTCTTAAAGGAGAGAACCGTAAAGCTGAATACCTCCGAGGTGCATTGAAGTACATGGCACCAAATGAAGAGGGAGCCTTATACTTCAAGAAGCGTATTTGGGTTCCACTCTATGGTGGCATACGAGAAGTCATCCTTAATGAAGCCCACAAATCGAGATATTCGATCCACCCAGGATCGGACAAGATGTATCAAGACTTGAAAGAGTACTATTAGTGGCCGAGACTCAAAAGCGATGTTGCTGTCTATGTTGGAAAATGCCTAACCTGTGCTAAGGTTAAGGCCGAATATCAAAAACCGTCCGGTCTACTACAACAACCAGAGATTCCCGTGTGGAAGTGGGAACAAATCTCGATGGACTTCATAACGAAATTACCCAGGACCCCGAGAGGGCACGACATGATATGGGTAATAATTGATCGGTTGACGAAGTCTGCGCATTTCCTACCAATCCGTGAGAAGGATAGCACTGGAAAGCTTGCAGAAATATACTTAAGAGAAATTGTGGCACGTCATGGAGTGCCTATCTCAATCATTTCAGACAGAGATGGACGCTTTGTCTCAAGAATCTGGCAATCATTTCAGGAAGCCTTTGGATCTCAGTTAGATCTAAGCACGGCATTCCATCCGCAAACAGACGGCCAGAGCGAACGGACTATACAAACGTTAGAAGATATGCTTCGCGCATGTGTCATGGATCTAGGCGGCAGCTGGGATACTCACCTACCATTAGTTGAGTTTTCCTACAATAACAGTCACCATACAAGCATAAAGGCCGCGCCGTTCGAAGCTCTGTATGGCCGCAAATGCCGATCGCCCTTATGTTGGGCAGATGCCGGAGATAAACGTATGGTTGGTCCTGAACTTGTTCAAGAGACAACCGACAAGATTGCGCAGATCCGAGAACGCATTAAGGCGGCTCGAGATCGACAAAAGAGCTACGCTGATCCGAAAAGAAAATCAGTAGAATTCGAGGTGGGAGACAAAGTGTTGTTAAAAGTCTCACCTTGGAAGGGCGTAGTCAGATTTGGAAAGCGTGGAAAGCTGAACCCACGATACATCGGACCATTCAGAATCTTGAGAAGAATTGGTACCGTGGCGTACAAGTTGGAGTTACCGGAAGAACTTAATGGAGTACATGATACGTTTCATGTATCCAACCTGAAGAAGAGTCCAACACAAGAAAACGTGATCATCCCGGTGGATGAAGTGCATATTGATGAAGCCCTCCGATTTACAGAACAACCCGTTGAGGTTACTGACTGGAAAGTCAACAAGACTAGGAGGAGCAGTGTGAAACTTGTCAAAGTACGTTGGAGCTCTAAGCACGGACCCGAGTATACATGGGAACGCGAAGACCAGTTCAAAGAAAAGTATCCCCACCTATTCAAGAAGACTCCTGCGAGAGTTAGTTCAACCTGAATTTCGGGACGAAATTCTTTTAACGGGGGGAGACTGTGACAACTGGCACAAAACCGGTAACTTCCGTACATTTTAATTATTATTTAATGACTGCAATTATGAGCTTAAATGTCAACATTGACTGATTAGAAGCTAAGCAAGTGAATTCATGCACGTTGTATACTACAAAATATTGCTTTATGCAAAAACGAGAGCGTTGCGTCAGAAATATTAGTAAACTCACCGGTAAGACACACTGTGTCAACGGAACTGCAGAAAGCATTCAGACATTAGAATTGAGGCCTAGGTGTAGGTCCTACGACAAAGGTACATTAAAACCCAAGAATACATATCAGGGTTTAATTTATGGTCGTTACGAAAGCTAAAACACGCACTAAAAGGCACCCGAAACACACTTTAAGTGCAGAACTAATTACGACAAAACTGCGAAACGAACGTTGGTGGCCGCCCGGATAATATTTAATCCCACAAATATTCTGTTATGATTAAAATTTTATTTTAATCAGGTTCGTGTTGAAAAATAAATTGAAACGCTTAAAAACGTTATTTTTCAAGTTTAAGCGCGTACCGTGAGTTCCTACGCGACACAGTGCTTACACTGCAAAACGCAGACAACGCAGAAAACCTAGGAATATGCTAGGAATATTCCAGGAATATACCAGGAATATGCTAGGAATATGCTAGGAATATTCCAGGAATATGCCAGGAATATGCTAGGAATATTCCAGGAATATGCCAGGAATATGCTAGGAATATTTCAGGAATATGCCAGGAATATGCTAGGAATATTCCAGGAATATGCTAGGAATATGCTAGGAATATTCCAGGAATATGCCAGGAATATGCTAGGAATATTCCAAGAATATGCCAGGAATATGCTAGGAATATGCCATATGGAATGTCTATAAATACCGTGAGATGGCACATATGAACTTTCACACTTCACAACACCAAACAACTCTCCTCTCTCCCTCTAGAAAGCTCACGGCCAAACATCCCTAATCACCCATCAATTTTTCGAGCCTTGTTCAAGCCATTCCAAGCATACCAAAGCATCAAGGATCACGTATTAGGAGGCTTGGTGCACTCGGAGCACGAAGGACCTTTTTCTCTAGCTTTTATCCACCACATTCGCGTCTAGATTCTTCCCTAGCCTCGAGCTAGTGGTGAGTTACTTAAAACACATTCTTGAACTAATCTAGAGTGGTTAATATGATAGATAACAGTTAAAACTTGGAATCTTGCAATTTGATACATTAAAGTCTACTAAAAGACACTTAAATGATGGATAAAAGCTCACATGATGTGTAAATGTTGTAGTATTTGATTTGTGGGATTATTTAGGCCCGATCTACGTTGTGGTAGCTCGGATCACCGTTTAACCCGACTTTGTTAAGATCATAGATCTTGACATAAGCTTGTTTCGGACGGTACAAGGGTTAAAAGGTGAAACTCTACCACACGAGAAACATGAACTTGTGTAAAAGTATTTTTACTTGTAAAATAGTGTTTAAAACTTGCCGATCTATGTATCTACAAGTGGTATTTTCAAAAGACCAAGCGTCAAAAGGAACCACATGTTCTAAACCGGATCTTACACAAACAAAAGTGATTTTTGTGAACAAACAAGTGTATGGACACTTGTGTAACAAAAGTTTTAACAAAGAAATAATTTTCGTAAAAACCGACTAGAAGTTGTGAAACTTTATATTCTTTGAAAATAAGGTTTTTAAGAAACTAAACTTATTTTTAAAGATAACAAGACTTACTAAATGTGCTAGTAAGTTACTACACAATTTTAGTAAATAACCAAGTTCATGAAATGGAGAAATTAGTGATATTCGTGGATGATTATTGTTGATAAGTGTTGTTGATGATTGTTGACGATTTAAAAGAAAATAAACACATGTTTTGAAAACATGGGAAACCTCCATTTTTAGGGAAAACTCTGCCAAAATTTTTATAAATTTTGATACTTAGAAAAATATAAGTTTTTGAGAAACTTATTCCCTAAAAATGTATTTAAGAGTATTACCAAGGTTTCCCTAATTTTTGGTGATAAGAAATGAGGATTTCTTCAAGAATAAAAATGGATATAAGTATGTATATTTTTGAGAGAAAAATATATATTATTTTATCACCAACTTCTGTGCTAAGTGTATATAGTATGTGTTATACGTGCTAGCGTATTAAGACGTAAAAATACACTAAATACTCATGAGGAGTATAAACATGAAAATACACATACAATATACAAGACACATAATTCGGGTGCAAAGTGCAAAACACAAGATACTTATATTAATTTGCGAAAAATAATATAAGTAAGATACTTAGTTAAAAAAATATGAAATATTTTTAACACGACAATACGAATACAAAAGTGAGTGACTGAACTTGTGCGACGCAAGTCTAGTGACTAACGTTAAGAAAACGCGTATAGGTTACGACGTTAAATAAGCAAACCCGGTGAAGTTTACGACGCACAGGAACGCAAAGATGTGAGTTCATGCTCCCCCTTTTCTCTTAACTGTTTTCAGTTTTATAACTTCGGGGGTGAAATACATGTTACAGATATTTTTATGTTTAACAAATGGTATGATAATAAAAAGCACACTTGGTGAGAACGAGTACCAAGTGTGTAGCGATATAAGAATACAAGAAGCGCACTTGGTGAGAACGAGTACCAAGTGTGTTGTGAAATAAGAAAACGAGAAGCGCACTTGGTGAGAACGAGTACCAAGTGTGTTGTGAAATAGGAATATGAGAAGCGCGCTTGGTGAGAAACGAGTACCAAGTAGGATGCGCTATGAAAAATGATGCGAGGAATCGTGTCACGAATAGGGTACAGAAGCACCATTAATCAACAATATACCTAGACCGCAGAACAAAAGGTTAGATCTAACGGGTGCCGGGCAGCCACACTCTCGATGAGGGCGAGTATCGAGTAGTGCTTTTGTGTCTCAGAATATACCAATTAAATGCCTAAGGTTTGGTGACTTCCTATGTCGTGTCACATGTTAATGGCTTTGCAACCCATTAACAATCCTGATACATACAGGAATACTTAATTTACATAAAAACTCATACCATTCTAAAACTTGATGAATACTTGAGTACATGGGGTACTCAAGAAAAGCATGGATTATACTTGAGTACGTGGGGTACTCTAGAAGAATTTGAATCATACATGAGTACGTGGTGTACACATGAAACTGGATTTAATGAAAACTCGATTTATTCACAAAATATGTTTTCATACAAAGTATACAAAAGTGCAAAACAAAACGGCATGAATTCACACCAACATTATGTTGACGTTTTTCAAAACTCACATGTATTTCAGGTAACTAGGATGGATGTGCGCGTGGTCTCTCTTATGCTCGTGGATGTCGCTTGTGTTTGTCTTTAAATAAAGTGTAAACCTTTTAAGACAATGTTTTATGTTAACTCGCGTTGTAAACGCTAACTTATGATTTCAAGTTATGGTATTTGAAGTTATTTTCATGAGCATGTAGTATGTTTACCTTTCGTATGCAATGAGAATCTTTCATGATCACACCTCGTGCTTCCGCCGCAGAAAGGGGTGTGACATTATTAAAACTTTTACAAATCATAAGTTATTCTACATAATGTGATCGAATTCGTTGTTTAAAATTTACAACGTGGCAAAGTGCGGAAGCGTGTATCTTTATCGTGTTCGGTTCTTCGCTGAGCTTGATCGTCTTCCGGCATCCAAAAGTACCTACATTTCATAAACATGAAATGCTTTAGTCATACGGGGTTTAAAACGTGTCTAAACAAATCCGGGAATTTAAAATAAATAAAATATATTTTGTTACTGGGTCCACCGTAACTTACGGTGGCACCGTAAGTTACGGTAGCCCCTGAAAGTCTATCCTTCCACCTTAACTCAGTATGTAACCATCGTAATCATATCAGCTCCACCGTAACTTACGGTGGCACCGTAAGTTACGGTGGTCCCTGCATCCAGCTTTTCCATTTTGCCGTTTAACGACACGAAAACTTTCGTATCTTTCAAACCACTTGTCCGTTTAACCTACCATTCTTCCTACGCGATTGTAATTTGATTCTCCACCTTATGGAGTTAAAATCTAACCTCCGGTTTTACAAAATTTTAGACTTTTAAGTCTTCGGCTATTTCCCTTTTTACCAACTTTCGACCCGTTCTATTTTTATGGAACAAACGTGTTTGTTTGACCTTTATTTCCCATAAACCTATCAAGTTCAAAAATGTTTAACATAATAGGTTTCAAATTACAGGTTTATATACCTCCTTAAACCCATTTTCACCCATATGCTCATTTTGACCCGTTAAGGGTATTTATGCATATATTAAGCACCAATCTCTTTCATTCGCTTCTAAATACATATGCCCACATTTCTTATCAAATGACCTCCCACCACAACTATATTTGTGGTGGATTGAATGTAGTGATTTATATATTCCAAATTACACACTTCAAATCATTATTTTACGGCAAAGACTCTTTATAGAGACTTTTGACCAATATTTTACGTCTTTTGCTTTTCATACTTATTCAAAGTACTTATTTCATCCTATCGCTTATTTCCAAACAACCTTTATGGTTCGTTTGCTCAATTTCACTTACAAGGGCGTTTTAGTCAATTTTAGTCCTTCATTTACGACGAAGGACTATTAGTACATGTTTGATTCCAATTTACGACCTTTTAACTATATTCTTGTTTAGAAATCGATATGTTTCTAAAATACCTAAATCATAACTCAATTTATTCGGTTTACCAAAGTGGTAACCAAATATCTATATTTTAACCTTGTCTAATTCTTGTAGAACTCCAAATTCTACATGATGAGTTGTATCATTATACATACCTGGCTCGGGTCAATATATTGACCCGTTTCAATACCTTTCCTTAGTGGCCGTTAAATGATAGCGATGTAAGTATCCATGTGCTATTTATTTCCTAAAATCATACAACTTGACAACCCATTAGTCAATATCGTCAAAGGGTGATAATTTCACCCTTTTGACTCGTTTGGTCTAAATGACCAATTACCATCGCCAATTTGTCAAATATTGTTAATTAACCAATTTGCCCTTATCGGTTATTATAATTTACCTTATTTAATAACCATTAAAAGTACATGTTTCATTCGTCATAAAATGATCGAATAACCAATTTTAACTCATTTCTAACCATCACTATGGTTTCTTATCATACTTGATTATTTTGTTCCGTACGACTACACGCCGGAACACCATATCTCAATTAGATATTTGTCCTTTACGTACTCTAAAAAAATATATATGACTAGTGTAAGATATACTTACTTTGCATCCGAATTATGCTTTTCCTTCGTTCTTGATTCTTTTGACCCGCTTCCTTCGCCAAGCTTTCACCTAGCTTGCCATGCGTCAAACTATCATTGTAATTCGTAAGACGGTTGGGTTAGTCATAATCATTTACGACTATTCCATCCTACGCTTCTTATATCGAGTTTTATCATTTGATCATATACTTGGTCGGTTTGACTTTTTAAAGTCAATCGACTTATCAACTTATTCATTGCACATTTGGTTTATTGAATTTCACTTAGGCATTTCATCCGAATGCTTAACGAAACCAAATTTTTACACACTAACTACTAGGTAACATGTTTTCAAGCATCTATATCACGATCTTAACATCAATTCTTTTATATCATATAAAAACCCATCTCAAGTCATGTATGTTCAACACTCAAACTTGCAAATTGTTCAAGTATCTTGTTTCTACTAGCAACTATGATGATTTTAAACATGTGTAAACCATCATCTTCACCACATAATCAAAACCCACTTAGCACATAATAGGTTAATTATCAAATCCCTAGTTTTAACACTAATTCTCCAAGTTTTCAACTAGGGTTTGTTTCTAAACAAAGATTTCAACACAATAGCACTCATAGATTCAATATTCGTTCCAGAATTTCGATTATGATTGTTCATCATAATCTCAAAGTATCACCAAATCTTAAAATTCGACATACCTTGTGATCCCCACGACTAGGTGATCATTTATATGTGTTCATGCATCGATTTGGGTCTTGATTTGAGCTTCAATTTGTTGATTTGTTGGAGTTGGGGTTTTGGCTCTCCTTGGAGCCTTCTCCTGGTCGTTCACAAACACACTAGGTGTGTGTGTGTTTTGTTTTTGATTTTAGTAAATAATCTTTTAGATTATTCCACCTTTAGTTGACCTTGACCGTAGTCTAAGGCTTCATTTGTTTATTTTCGGACGGAATTTTCCGACTTTATGACTTCTCATATTATTTATGCATAGGTTCATCTTATGCTCACCATTCTCCAGTTTTCATATATCCGTACTCGATTATGTCCCATTACCGGGCTCATTATTCTTTTTCTTTTAACGGTTCCACTATCTCGTTTGTATTTATTCATGCCGTCCGGCGTGATATTGTAATCGACCCGTTCAACTTTAAAATAGTTGAACATAATTTATTCATAAATTTTTTTTTATTTACATTATTTTGTCATCTTTTAGTTATGACCCAAAACCCGAGTCCTTTAACTTTCTATCCGAATTTCCGTTTCTCGGTCTATGCATGCGTTCAATTCTTACCCATCAACCAGGTGTTTTACCGAAGTCGTTATTATTACGACCCTCCCGGTATGCATTAAGACCTCGCTTCATTTCTATTTTCTGACTTTGTCCTCGAGTTTGACATTTTACAAAAACGACTCGTTTAAAGACATATTTTCATTTTTTTTTTGTTTCCGGGTTCGAGTGTAAGTACACTCCCTCCCAATGCATATCTTGATTATTCTACATGTTTATATTCTTCGGGTTCGAGTGTAAGGTACACCCCCTCCCAATACATGCCTACATCATTTTACATGTTTGCATTTTCTGGGTTCGAGTGTAAGTACACCCCCTCCCAATACATGCCTACATCATTTTACATGCTTGCGTTTTCTGGGTTCGAGTGTAAGTACACTCCCTCCCAATACTTGTCTAAATCATTTTACATGCTTGCGTTTTCTGGGTTCGAGTGTAAGTACACTCCCTCCCAATACTTGTCTAATTCATTTTACATGCTTGCGTTTTCTGGGTTCGAGTGTAAGTACACTCCCTCCCAATACTTGTCTAATTCATTTTACATGCTTCTTTGTCCCTTCACTCGGGCTCATTATCCTGTTGTTATACGCTTCCGTCACTCGGTTGTGCGTTTACATTATTATCAAATATTTTGCTTATCTGATTCATTTGGGTACTTTTTAGTTAGTCCCATTCACTCCGCCCTTACTACATCGGTTGTAAATGTGTCCGCTATAAGAAACTCGTGGTATCATATGCCACTACTTACTTGGCCAGAGTAAGTGATTTAACACATGACATACACGACCTTTTTATAGTTTTCACATCACGCCCTATGTAAGTAACGCCCCTATTCAGTTTTCTTGGAAATTACATCCTGGATATGTATTTCTGTTCAGGTTTTCCAAGTTTCTAATTTACCTATGCAACGATCATTCTCTACATGTTTGTTGTATATTGCTAATTGTGCGATTATATTTAAAAACAAGCACCTGGTAATGCTTGCCCCGACGGGCGTTTCTTGCCATTAACCTTGTTCGCGGTCGTTACGCGATTTAGTCCTTAGTGAGCATGCTCCTATCGTCATACTTCGGACCGTTCCTCTATCATATCCTTAATTTGTTCAGCTCTTGTCATCTTTAAATACAAGTGTCCTTCAATCAAGATATTCACAAAACTTAGTAATAATCAACTTCAATAATCACCTGTATTATAATACAAGGCTTTTTCTACTATACGCGTCAACGCGCGTATTTTTGTCAACTATATCCATCATTTAATTGGGGTAACGTGTATTACACGGTAACCCTATGTGTTGTCTACAACACTTTAATGTGCTAGACCATTAGCATACATGCACTTACCGGATTTGCGATCAAGCCT
Source organism: Helianthus annuus (assembly GCF_002127325.2). Lineage (NCBI taxonomy): Eukaryota > Viridiplantae > Streptophyta > Magnoliopsida > Asterales > Asteraceae > Helianthus > Helianthus annuus. The sequence continues at coordinate 80,633,703 of NC_035434.2, read as the reverse complement.
CGAACCGAACACTATTCTTTGTCAAGAGCATAAGGTTTAACTCCAAGCATGGTTCCTCCCCACCATACTCGAATCTCTTAAACCAAGGCTCTGATACCAACTTGTAACACCCTAGTTACTAATTAACGACTTTGTATGTAATTACCAACAATTAAATGTGTAGTTAAGGCTACACATGCTATAGAAATACGGGTTTAATAAAACTTTTACAAATCATAAGTTATTCTACATAATGTGATCGAATTCATTGTTTAAAATTTACAACGTGGCAAAGTGCGGAAGCGTGTATCTTTATCGTGTTCGGTTCTTCGCTGAACTTGTTCGTCTTCCGGCATCCAAAAGTACCTACATTTCATAAACATGAAATGCTTTAGTCATACGGGGTTTAAAACGTGTCTAAACAAATCCGGGAATTTAAAATAAATAAAATATATTTTGTTACTGGGTCCACCGTAACTTACGTTGGCACCGTAAGTTACGGTAGCCCCTGAAAGTCTATCCTTCCACCGTAACTCAGTATGTAACCATCGTAATCATATCAGCTCCACCGTAACTTACGGTGGCACCGTAAGTTACGGTGGTCCCTGCATCCAGCTTTTCCATTTTGCCGTTTAACGACACGAAAACTTTCGTATCTTTCAAACCGCTTGTCCGTTTAACCTACCGTTTCTTCCTACGAGATTGTAATTTGATTCTCCACCTTATGGAGTTAAAATCTAACCTCCGGTTTTACAAAATTTTAGACTTTTAAGTCTTCGGCTATTTCCCTTTTTACCAACTTTCGACCCGTTCTATTTTTATCGAACAAACGTGTTTGTTTGACCTTTATTTCCCATAAACCTATCAAGTTCAAAAATGTTTAACATAATAGGTTTCAAATTACAGGTTTATATACCTCCTTAAACCCATTTTCACCCATATGCTCATTTTGACCCGTTAAGGGTATTTATGCGTATTTTAAGCACCAATCTCTTTCATTCGCTTCTAAATACATATGCCCACATTTCTTATCAAATGACCTCCCACCACAACTATATTTGTGGTGGATTCAATGTAGTGATTTATATATTCCAAATTACACACTTCAAATCATTATTTTACGGCAAAGACTCTTTATAGAGACTTTTGACCAATATTTTACGTCTTTTGCTTTTCATACTTATTCAAAGTACTTATTTCATCCTATCGCTTATTTCCAAACAACCTTTATGGTTCGTTTGCTCAATTTCACTTACAAGGGCGTTTTAGTCAATTTTAGTCCTTCATTTACGACGAAGGACTATTAGTACATGTTTGATTCCAATTTACGACCTTTTAACTATATTCTTGTTTAGAAATCGATATGTTTCTAAAATACCTAAATCATAACTCAATTTATTCGGTTTACCTAAGAGGTAACCAAATATCTATATTTTAACCTTGTCTAATTCTTGTAGAACTCCAAATTCTACATGATGAGTTGTATCATTATACATACCTGGCTCGGGTCAATATATTGACCCGTTTCAATACCTTTCCTTAGTGGCCGTTAAATGATAGCGATGTAAGTATCCATGTGCTATTTATTTCCTAATATCATACAACTTGACAACCCATTAGTCAATATCGTCAAAGGGTGATAATTTCACCATTTTGACTCGTTTGGTCTAAATGACCAATTACCATCGCCAATTTGTCAAATATTGTTAATTAACCAATTTGCCCTTATCGGTTATTATAATTTACCTTATTTAATAACCATTAAAAGTACATGTTTCATTCGTCATAAAATGATCGAATAACCAATTTTAACTCATTTCTAACCATCACTATGGTCTCTTATCATACTTGATTATTTTGTTCCGTACGACTACACGCCGGAACACCATATCTCAATTAGATATTTGTCCTTTACGTACTCTAAAAAAATATATATATGACTACTGTAAGATATACTTACTTTGCATCCGAATTATGCTTTTCCTTCGTTCTTGATTCTTTTGACCCGCTTCCTTCGCCAAGCTTTCACCTAGCTTGCCATGCGTCAAACTATCATTGTAATTCGTAAGACGGTTGGGTTAGTCATAATCATTTACGACTATTCCATCCTACGCTTCTTATATCGAGTTTTATCATTTGATTATATACTTGGTCGGTTTGAATTTTTAAAGTCAATCGACTTATCAACTTATTCATTGCACATTTGGTTTATTGAATTTCACTTAGGCATTTCATCCGAATGCATAACGAAACCAAATTTTTACACACTAACTACTAGGTAACATGTTTTCAAGCATCTATATCACGATCTTAACATCAATTCTTTTATATCATATAAAAACCCATCTCAAGTCATGTATAAACACTCAAACTTGCAAATTGTTCAAGTATCTTGTTTCTACTAGCAACTATGATGATTTTAAACATGTGTAAACCATCATCTTCACCACATAATCAAAACCCACTTAGCACATAATAGGTTAATTATCAAATCCCTAGTTTTAACACTAATTCTCCAAGTTTTCAACTAGGGTTTGTTTCTAAACAAAGATTTCAACACAATAGCACTCATAGATTCAATATTCGTTCTAGAATTTCGATTATGATTGTTCATCATAATCTCAAAGTATCACCAAATCTTAAAATTCGACATACCTTGTGATCCCCACGACTAGGTGATCATTTATATGTGTTCATGCATCGATTTGGGTCTTGATTTGAGCTTCAATTTGTTGATTTGTTGGAGTTAGGGTTTTGGCTCTCCTTGGAGCCTTCTCCTGGTCGTTCACAAACACACTAGGTGTGTGTGTTTTGTTTTTGATTTTAGTAAATAATCTTTTAGATTATTCCACCTTTGGCCCCTCATGTTTTGTTAACTAGTAAGTAGGCTACAACCTACTTATTTTCAACAATATTTTGTTTTGTTAACTAGGTTAAACTTTGCTAGTTTAACTTAGTGAGTTCGGGGTAGTCGTAGCCCGTTATATTTTAAGTCCCGTTAGTTCGGGCCTTCTCTATATACTTTGTTTTCCACAAAGTATTTATCCTCTTTTAATTCATATCAAATCTATTCATTTAAGTCCTAATATTAACCGGGTTAATTTTTACCACTAACGGTATTTTACCCGTCGTCACTAGTAACGTGGTTTAATTACCAAATCCATTTTTGGGGTGTTACAAGTCTACCCCCCTTCAAGAGGTTTCGTCCTCGAAACCTTTTCTTACATAATTTACTTGAGTTTCAACCCATATGTACATAAACTGAGTAACCTTTTAAGCATTACTCACATACCTTCCAGCTTTATCCTTTTTCTCGTGCCTTTACTCGATCTGACTTCCCAACACCTTGCTTGTGTTGCCTTGTGATCGCTCAGTAGGCGATCAATACTTTTCATTATTATGACCTCATGGACCATCACTGTCGTTTTGTATTCACTTACCTTTATTATTTGGCTTGACTGAGTAGCCATTTGGCCACTAGGTCATACACGCTTATCAACTATGATTATTTCACGCTAATCTTAATATAGATAGCGTGTTGAACAGTTTCTTAATTTAAATATTGATCTTAACCGGCCTCATTGACTAGTCTTATTAGTCCAGTTACTTTATACCCATCTCTGGGGCTAATATGTGATTTTATTTCACTTAACTTTCCTGACCGTGATCGCGTCACGTCGTGTTTTAGGTTTATTTCCCAATCATCTCATACTATATATATTTGATAAAACGTTGTTTTTGACTAAAACGGAATTTTAGTTTAATGTTTTATCTTTAAGTTATGCCAAGCAATTTTGATGACTTGGCATTTACTCTTTTACAGTCTTTGTTTTACGCGAAGATTCTCACTGGTTCCCTCGCTTTGTTTAAGTAATTCGTAGGTTCTCTCACGTGGCCTCGTAGGCTATTTCCTTAGGTCTTCACCCCCTTTTAATGGGAACCCTAAGGTTTATTCCCCTTTCTTTTCGTGACCCGAGGGTCATTCTGATCCCATAGACCTTAACACTAATTGCATTCCCGTAGGTTACGATGATCCCACATATTCATCTTTTATTTGTATCTACATTCAAATGCATATATGTATATATGCATATGTAGCTTCAAAACATGTCTTCTTATGTTTGGAATCGTATATTTCCGCTTTTGAACTTTAGTTGACCTTGACCGTAGTCTAAGGCTTCATTTGTTTATTTTCGGACGAAATTTTCCGACTTTATGACTTCTCATATTATTTATGCATAGGTTCATCTTATGCTCACCATTCTCCAGTTTTCATATATCCGTACTCGATTATGTCCCATTACCGGGCTCATTATTCTTTTTCTTTTAACGGTACCACTATCCCGTTTGTATTTATTCATGCCGTCCGGCGTGATATTGTAATCGACCCGTTCAACTTTAAAATAGTTGAACATAATTTATTCATAAATTTTTTTTTATTTACATTATTTTGTCATCTTTTAGTTATGACCCAAAACCCGAGTCCTTTAACTTTCTATCCGAATTTCCGTTTCTCGGTCTGTGCATGCGTTCAGTTCTTACCCATCAACCGGGTGTTTTACCGAAGTCGTTATTATTACGACCCTCCCGGTATGCATTAAGACCTCGCTTCATTTCTATTTTCTGACTTTGTCCTCGAGTTTGATGTTTTACAAAAACGACTCGTTTAAAGACATATTTTCATTTTTTTTTGTTTCCGGGTCCGAGTGTAAGTACACTCCCTCCCAATGCATATCTTGATTATTCTACATGTTTATATTCTTCGGGTTCGAGTGTAAGTACACCCCCTCCCAATACATGCCTACATCATTTTACATGTTTGCATTTTCTGGGTTCGAGTGTAAGTACACCCCCTCCCAATACATGCCTACATCATTTTACATGCTTGCGTTTTCTGGGTTCGAGTGTAAGTACACTCCCTCCCAATACTTGTCTAAATCATTTTACATGCTTGCGTTTTCTGGGTTCGAGTGTAAGTACACTCCCTCCCAATACTTGTCTAATTCATTTTACATGCTTGCGTTTTCTGGGTTCGAGTGTAAGTACACTCCCTCCCAATACTTTTCTAATTCATTTTACATGCTTCTTTGTCCCTTCACTCGGGCTCATTATCCTGTTGTAATACGCTTCCGTCACTCGGTTGTGCGTTTACATTATTATCAAATATTTTGCTTATCTGATTCATTTGGGTACTTTTTAGTTAGTCCCATTCACTCCGCCCTTACTACATCGGATGTAAATGTGTCCGCTATAAGAAACTCGTGGTATCATATGCCACTACTTACTTGGCCAGAGTAAGTGATTTAACACATGACATACACGACCTTTTTATAGTTTTCACATCACGCCCTATGTAAGTAACGCCCCTATTCAGTTTTCTTGGAAATTACATCCTGGATATGTATTTCTGTTCAGGTTTTCCACGTTTCTAATTTACCTATGCAACGATCATTCTCTACATGTTTGTTGTATATTGCTAATTGTGCGATTATATTTAAAAACAAGCACCTGGTAATGCTTGCCCCGACGGGCGTTTCTTGCCATTAACCTTGTTCGCGGTCGTTACGCGATTTAGTCCTTAGTGAGCATGCTCCTATCGTCATACTTCGGACCGTTCCTCTATCATATCCTTAATTTGTTCAGCTCTTGTCATCTTTAAATGCAAGTGTCCTTCAATCAAGATATTCACAAAAGTTAGTAATATCAACTTCAATAATCACCTGTATTATAATACAAGGCTTTTTCTACTATACGCGTCAACGCGCGTATTTTTGTCAACTATATCCATCATTTAATTGGGGTAACGTGTATTACACGGTAACCCTATGTGTTGTCTACAACACTTTAATGCGCTAGACCATTAGCATACATGCACTTACCGGATTTGCGATCAAGCCTCGAACTGAACACTATTCTTTGTCAAGAGCATAAGGTTTAAGTCCAAGCATGGTTGCTCCCCACCATACACGAATCTCTTAAACCAAGGCTCTAATACCAACTTGTAACACCCTAGTTACTAATTAACGACTTTGTATGTAATTACCAACAATTAAATGTGTAGTTAAGGCTACACATGCTATAGAAATACGGGTTTATTAAAACTTTTTCAAATCATAAGTTATTCTACATAATGTGATCGAATTCATTGTTTAAAATTTACAACGTGGCAAAGTGCGGAAGCGTGTATCTTTATCGCGTTCGGTTCTTCGCTGAGCTTGTTCGTCTTCCGGCATCCAAAAGTACCTACACTTCATAAACATGAAATGCTTTAGTCATACGGGGTTTAAAACGTGTCTAAACAAATCCGGGAATTTAAAATAAATAAAATATATTTTGTTACTGGGTCCACCGTAACTTACAGTGGCACAGTAAGTTACAGTAGCCCCTGAAAGTCTATCCTTCCACCGTAACTCAGTATGTAACCATCGTAATCATATCAGCTCCACCGTAACTTACGGTGGCACCGTAAGTTACGGTGGTCCCTGCATCCAGCTTTTCCATTTTGCCGTTTAATGACACGAAAACTTTCGTATCTTTCAAACCGCTTGTCCGTTTAACCTACCGTTTCTTCCTACGCTATTGTAATTTGATTCTCCTCCTTATGGAGTTAAAATCTAACCTCCGGTTTTACAAAATTTTAGACTTTTAAGTCTTCGGCTATTTCCCTTTTTACCAACTTTCGACCCGTTCTATTTTTATCGAACAAACGTGTTTGTTTGACCTTTATTTCCCATAAACCTATCAAGTTCAAAAATGTTTAACATAATAGGTTTCAAATTACAGGTTTATATACCTCCTTAAACCCATTTTCACCCATATGCTCATTTTGACCCGTTAAGGGTATTTATGCATATTTTAAGCACCAATCTCTTTCATTCGCTTCTAAATACATATGCCCACATTTCTTATCAAATGACCTCCCACCACAACTATATTTGTGGTGGATTCAATGTAGTGATTTATATATTCCAAATTACACACTTCAAATCATTATTTTACGGCAAAGACTCTTTATAGAGACTTTTGACCAATATTTTACGTCTTTTGCTTTTCATACTTATTCAAAGTACTTATTTCATCCTATCGCTTATTTCCAAACAACGTTTATGGTTTGTTTGCTCAATTTCACTTACAAGGGCGTTTTAGTCAATTTTAGTCCTTCATTTACGACGAAGGACTATTAGTACATGTTTGATTCCAATTTACGACCTTTTAACTATATTCTTGTTTAGAAATCGATATGTTTCTAAAATACCTAAATCATAACTCAATTTATTCGGTTTACCTAAGAGGTAACCAAATATCTATATTTTAACCTTGTCTAATTCTTGTAGAACTCCAAATTCTACATGATGAGTTGTATCATTATACATACCTGGCTCGGGTCAATATATTGACCCGTTTCAATACCTTTCCTTAGTGGCCGTTAAATGATAGCGATGTAAGTATCCATGTGCTATTTATTTCCTAATATCATACAACTTGACAACCCATTAGTCAATATCGTCAAAGGGTGATAATTTCACCATTTTGACTCGTTTGGTCTAAATGACCAATTACCATCGCCAATTTGTCAAATATTGTTAATTAACCAATTTGCCCTTATCGGTTATTATAATTTACCTTATTTAATAACCATTAAAAGTACATGTTTCATTCGTCATAAAATGATCGAATAACCAATTTTAACTCATTTCTAACCATCACTATGGTCTCTTATCATACTTGATTATTTTGTTCCGTACGACTACACGCCGGAACACCATATCTCAATTAGATATTTGTCCTTTACGTACTCTAAAAAAAATATATATGACTAGTGTAAGATATACTTACTTTGCATCCGAATTATGCTTTTCCTTCGTTCTTGATTCTTTTGACCCGCTTCCTTCGCCAAGCTTTTACCTAGCTTGCCATGCGTCAAACTATCATTGTAATTCGTAAGACGGTTGGGTTAGTCATAATCATTTACGACTATTCCATCCTACGCTTCTTATATCGAGTTTTATCATTTGATCATATACTTGGTCGGTTTGACTTTTTAAAGTTAATCGACTTATCAACTTATTCATTGCACATTTGGTTTATTGAATTTCACTTAGGCATTTCATCCGAATGCTTAACGAAACCAAATTTTTACACACTAACTACTAGGTAACATGTTTTCAAGCATCTATATCACGATCTTAACATCAATTCTTTTATATCATATAAAAACCCATCTCAAGTCATGTATGTTCAACGCTCAAACTTGCAAATTGTCCAAGTATCTTGTTTCTACTAGCAACTATGATGATTTTAAACATGTGTAAACCATCATCTTCACCACATAATCAAAACCCACTTAGCACATAATAGGTTAATTATCAAATCCCTAGTTTTCACACTAATTCTCCAAGTTTTCAACTAGGGTTTGTTTCTAAACTAAGATTTCAACACAATAGCACTCATAGATTCAATATTCGTTCCAGAATTTCGATTATGATTGTTCATCATAATCTCAAAGTATCACCAAATCTTAAAATTCGACATACCTTGTGATCCCCACGACTAGGTGATCATTTATATGTGTTCATGCATCGATTTGGGTCTTGATTTGAGCTTCAATTTGTTGATTTGTTGGAGTTAGGGTTTTGGCTCTCCTTGGAGCCTTCTCCTGGTCGTTCACAAACACACTAGGTGTGTGTGTGTTTTGTTTTTGATTTTAGTAAATAATCTTTTAGATTATTCCACCTTTGGCCCCTCATGTTTTGTTAACTAGTAAGTAGGCTACAACCTACTTATTTTCAACAATATTTTGTTTTGTTAACTAGGTTAAACTTTGCTAGTTTAACTTAGTGAGTTCGGGGTAGTCGTAGCCCGTTATATTTTAAGTCCCGTTAGTTCGGGCCTTCTCTATATACTTTGTTTTCCACAAAGTATTTATCCTCTTTTAATTCATATCAAATTTATTCATTTAAGTCCTAATATTAACCGGGTTAATTTTTACCACTAACGGTATTTTACCCGTCGTCACTAGTAACGTGGTTTAATTACCAAATCCATTTTTGGGGTGTTACAGTTTTAATTTGTTTCCAAAATATAAACTTCGCCATGATTTTTATTACAAAAATAGGCAAGTACCGGAGGTGGATTTTCGTAAATAAAACTTGTTAAATATATATTTAGAATATATATTTTATAATAAAACGCTTGTGTGAATATGTGATTATTTTGTGAAATAGATATATATTATTTTTAGGGTAAAAATAATATAACTTGAAATATCATGAAATTACGACTTCCAAAGTAATATCAACGCTCTCACAAAAATAAATATTTAAGTTATATAAGTATCGTGATAAAACGCGAACTTTAAAAATATAACTTATGTATTTTTCGGGAAAATACTCTTATTAAAATATATTTTTAGTGAAATATTATTTTGGAAATACTTATGAAATAAAATATAATATTTTTTGGGAAAAATATGTATATTTTGGGATTAAAACATTTTAAGACAAAGTAATTAAAATATATTTTTCAAGTGAGACTTAAAAATATATTTTCGGAATCATAAAATACACATGTATTAAAACCCCCATCCTTGGGAAGGAATATACTTGTTAAATAATTAAGAAGTGTAAATACGAAATAGTTGTCTAACTATTTCCCAAAAACGTTAAACCTTAAGCCAAGGCACGGCCGTCCGTCTAATAGAAGTTAGTACGTGTAGGTCGTCACGCAACCAGGTTGATTTGGGACCGACTATTTCAAGACGCACTTCTGTGAGTTCATGTCTCCCTTTTCTCTTAACTGTTTTTCAGTTTTTATACTTCGGGGGTGAAATACATGTTACAGTAAGTAATTACGGATACTTTTATACATGTTATGGTTAGCTTAAGGAGGGTTACTACTTAGATCATGTGAGTGGGTAGGCTGGAACTAGAGGCCATTAATCCTCATAGTAGGACCGATGGTCATTAGCGGAAGATCTATCCGGGTGTAGCGAGCCCAACTCCAGGCCCACTGTATGGACCTTGAGGTGACTTTGAGCCCGACGCAAAAATCTGCTAGGTTTGAGTCTTCCTACAGCACTTCACACATATCATTGGCTTTGCAACTCAATGGTGATCTCTTTTTTCCTTATTTGCTACATACCAGGGATTTTCATACATACAAACATATTACAAAGGTTTATACATACTTACTCTTACATGAACTCGCTCAACTTTTTGTTGATTTTTCAAATTACATGTATTTCAGGAAATTAGGGATCTAGCAAGGTGTGCTATGTGGTCAAGCTGCGTAAGAAAGATGATGTCATCCAAGTTTAGGGGTTGTGACTTTTGCCTGGACGAGTCACAAGTCTTAAACCGTGTTATTTCATGTCGTATGGTTGTGTCGTATGAACAATATTTTTATTATGTCGTGTTGTAATCCGCTGCATGTGTCGAATTTAGAAAACAATGTTGTCGTATTTTATTTTTAAGACTTAAATTAATGGATGATCATCATGGTTTTACTTTCATATAGCTTTGTTGTGATTAAGCTATGGTATTAAGAAGTCACACCAAATAAATCCACGCTTCCGCAAAGCCAGGGTGTGACATAATCCCTTGGTTTTAAAGAATTGTTTCATGGATGTATTGAAACCCCCCCCCCCCTTTATCGGATCGAAGGATTTGGATTTCCCTTTTGAACTGAGTGTGAATCATAGCATAAAACATAGTAAATTTCTTGTTGGATCGATTTGACGACCAAGTGAGTCAATACACCACTGTTTGAGTGGCGGAAACAAACAAACAGTGTTGAATCAGAGAGAATTGAGTAGAAAAACAGAGAATATCACTTTAACACACATTTCTCATTAATATATCACTTGAAAATCCGGCAGCAGTTCCGTATACAACTAATCTGATTTCGCTTTAAATGAAAAAGTGTAATTTCAAGCGGAATTACATGAAATACACATAAAATTACAGTCTAGCCCCTGTACTTTACATATTTGACACATTAGACCCCTAGACTTAAGACGTAGGCTTTAGACATTGTGCACTAACAAACTCCCCCTTGGATACAGCCGGAGTCTTCAGTCTTGGTCTTCAGGTCTTTAGATCTTCACATCGATTTGAACTTTTCCTCTCTTGGCTTAGGCTTTTTCCTTAGCAAATTTTCCAGCTTCTCGTTTTCTTTCTTTGCTCTCATTTCTTCTTCAGCTTGCATCCTCATCCACTTCCCTTTGTTCTCTTCCAGTTTCTTTCTTTCTTTTTCAGCTTTCAACTTTTCTTTTTTCCTCAAGCGACCACCATTTTGACGACCATTTGTTCTCAGAATTAATTCCCTTCTGGAAGCAAACAGATACAACTTTTTGAAATTGCATAGCTTGTTCTCTATCTTCAGCTTGGAAGCAAATCTTGTTGAGAAATAAACATTCAATATCTTTTGCCGAACAGTTTACCAACCACATAGGTTCATAAACAAAGATCTCTCTAACTTCATTCCCAGCTCTGTAGGTTATCACAGCCTCAGTCGATATACAGTTGTACACCCAACCCATAAAACCTTTGTAGAACTCTTGTTCCATCTTTGGCACTGGTATGTTCTTCATCACTCTCGGCTTTTTCACATTCAAGATCGTCTCTTCATTACCAGTTTCAGGATTAACTTTTCTTACTTTCTTTGGGTAATAAGGCTTCCAGTGCTTGAAGATTTTCAGAGCTTCAAACTTTATTAAACCCCACATAGCGTCATTCTTTCTCACCGAATACCCCAAGGTTCTCACCTTTGACAACTCCTCTACATCCCACCAAGGTAGGGACATAATATCATACAAACGTTTAAAGTACTATACACCGCATTCACTTCTAATAGCATATGCATTAACTTGAGGTATAAATCCCCAGCTAATGATATCTCCCAGCAAAACTTCTCTATCTCTTTGATAAAACTTCAAAGGATGCTTGAACTTCCTTTCATTACTATTCCTGAACCACTTATTGCGTTCTTCTTTCTGAGGATCTTTTGTAGTACAATCGAAATTCTTATCTTTTAAAATTTCAGCAACTTTTCTCCTCAGCTCATCTCTATTCTCTTGACTGAAAAACTCCATCAGAGTTGGAAATTCAAAAGTCTCTTCATTCATACTGTCTTCATCAGTACAATCCTCAACCTCAACCCTATCATAGACATCTGCGTCTTCAACATATTTGTACTCATACTCAGGTTGATGATTGATATCGAACGCGTTCAACTCTTCCTCAAAATCAAACTTGAATTCATCTTCATTCACATTAAACATCTTCAGAACTTCATCCAATGTATATGTATGCCTGATTTCTCCATCTTCTGCATCAGGCTCAATACGGAGAATCAGCTTTTCAACTTCATTCACATTCTGATCATTCACATTCTCCCTCTCTCCATCAGCTCCCTCTGATACTTCATTTGCATCATCATTCATATAGTCATCAACATTCTTTTCATTTGATGCTTCAGTAATAGTAACACATGTACCACCCTGATCGTCATCATCATCATTACCATCGTCATCACTGTGACTGCTAGCAGAGAATACTTTTTCTTCATCATCATCCTCTTCATCATCATCCCCTTCATCATCATCCTCTTCGTCGTCATCCTCCTCATTATCTACTTCATCATCACCCATATCTTCAAGTAACACATCTTCTTCAAATATAGCTGACACAACAGATATAGGAACAGGATTCTGAATAGGAGACTCAGGATCTTTCAGCATTCACAGAACCTTCAACACTTTTTCCTTTGTCTTTCATTTGAGCATCAATCTCTGCTTGACGCTTTGCTCTAACTTCTTCAACCTCTATCCCCTCAAACCTCTGCTCTATAGACTTCCCGAGCATGTTTTCAAGAACTTTGTTCATCATATACAGCTCATGCTCTTTCACCGCTTTGGCAGCTTCAAGTTCTTTGTTTTTCAACTCAACGGACTTGTTTTGTTTATCTCTGCGTGCCTTTTCTTCCTCCAACTCTGCTACTCTAACCTTCAAAATATCAATTTCAGTCTGATCTGCTTCTATTTTCTTCAGCAATGATTTGTTATCAGATTCAGCTTTCTTAACACGCATCTCGAGAATCTTCTCACGATCTGCCAATCTTTTGTTTTCAATCACAATAGCATCAACTTTCTTTTCTACATTCTTGACTTGTACATTACTCGCAAAATTAAAATCTCTAATCTCATCAAGACACATGTTCATAGGAGTGTTTGGAAAATTTTTGTTTCCTGAAGATCCATGTGTGGTTCGAATATGTGGTTGTGAAGGAGGTGGTGTTTGGAAAATTTGTTGCGAAGTAAGTAAAGTTTGTTCTTGTGGTGGTATAGCAGTATGAATATGTGGTGGTGAATGATGTGGTGGTGAGAGATGTAATGGTGATGGTTGTCTAGGAGGTGATTGGTGAAGTGGTGAATGTATTGGTGATTGATGTGGTGTAGGTTCAGGTGGCGGTGATGGTGGTTTACTGGGTTCTTGGGTAGGTTTCTTTTTCAGCAAGATCTTCAATGGCTTTTTCATCTTTGGAGTAACAACTCTCTTTCTTGCACCAACTTTCTTTCTTCCACCATAAGGAGGCGTTTGTGATTCAGACACATGTTCAGGAGATAGAACATATGCAGCATCATCCTTCTCATGTCTTTTCCTCTTTCTCAGCTGCTTTTCTTTTTCAACCTCAGCTTGAATTCTCTTTTCACGCTCTGTCTCGTCAATCTCATCTTCATAAGAACTTGATGAGCTTGTAGTACTTTTATTTACGTCATCACCTTCTTCTTCACCAGCTTCCTTATCTTTCTGAGCATTAAACACATTAAGATTTTCAGCAATCTTTGAGAATTAGGAGATAAACGAACATCAACTCCCACATTCACTACAGTTTCAGCTTCTGCTTCTACTTCTGCTTCATTTTCAGCTTCGGCTTCTACTTCAGGTTCTGGTTCTGGTTCTTCTTCATCAGGTTTATCAATAAGCAAAGTTTTAGCAACTTTCTTTTGACGCTTCTTGGGTTGAGAAGACGAACCCTCTTCTATTTGTGCTTTAGGAGTAGCTTTCCTGCCCCTCTTTTTCTGTTCTTTTACGAACCAATCATTTCGAGTTCCTTTGAATTCTTCAAGTATCTTTAACTCATCAGCATAACCAGCTTCTTTCATCTCTTCCTCATTCCTCCAGTTCTGATGATTAACTGGATCAGGATCTTGATAGTTCTGATCTTTGATGAAACCAAAAAATTCAGCTTTCTTCTTTGGCTCAGGATGATTTGGATGATATCTGGCTAGCTGTTTCAAAGAATCATTACTCATATGGGATAGCACCAACAGATCATTGTTTTCATCTCTTTCAAGATCAGGATACGCATGATCTATCATCATCTGAACAAATCTTGGATACACCCAAGTCTTACTCTTTGACGTAATGTTCTCAACCATATAATGAAACATAATGTGTGAAAAGTTGTACTTCTTGTTCAATACAAGAGCTGTAACCATATTCATCTGATAGTCTCTCATAGCATCATAACCTCCCTTGCAATGACTTAGAGCCTGCAGTACCGAATGAATTAGAAACTTGTAAGGCTTTGTAAACTTTGACTTCAAGTAATTAGCACTGTTTAGAGCACAATCATAACCCATCCGTAGCATACAGCCTTTGACCATTCTTTCAGGGAATTTCGTCGGAGAATTTACATCATCAGGAAAATTCAATACTTCACGTACAAGTGCCTCTGAAATAATAATCGATTTCTTTTCACCATTTAGCTTAACAACCGAATTAATCACTTTGCTTTGTTCATCATATGTTGCGTGCTTCCAAAAACGTTTGATATGAGATCTAAACACCAGATGTTGATTCGTCAATGCTTTTTGAATTGGCAATCTCCTCATAAACTCCAGAATACTCCTAAAATTAGACAACTTTGAAATCTTTTTCTCATCAAAATCACAACTGTTGTGCAATGGATCAAAAAGCACGTTCGAAGCCTGAAAATCAACACAATACAAATACATCAACACTTTGAAAAATTTCATCATCAAACATCATTCAAGTGAAATCACTTGAAATAAAACAACATTTCAAGAGAAATAACATAAGTCAGTTTGAAGTGAAATCATCTAATTCAGTTTGAAGTGGAATCACATGATTCAAGTTTGAAGCGGAATCACATGATTCAGTGTGAAGCAGAATCACATGACTTAAGTTTGAAGCGGAATCACCTGATTCAGTTTGAAGCGGAATCACCTGATTCAAGCGGAATCATGAACAAATTTTCAAATCTTTTCTGATGATGAAATTAAACAACTGGGATTGTTCATCAGTGAATTCCGACCATAAAGATATGTTTTTTTATCCATTTTAACCTACACACTCGTTCTAGATCTAAGTCTGATCATCCTGTTCATCGTCATTGAAGCGGAAACAACAGATTTAGTTCAATCAAAACCTTAAAAATGATCTACAACACATTCCGATCACACACATATGATTTTTGTTAATTTTAAACAACAATCAAACCCTAGGTCTACGTTTTGAGTTCTGTTCACCGCCGACAAGCAAAAATAGACGGATCTGGAACAAATTGTCCAACAATCTTACCTTTCCCATGATTAGAATTGTGCCAACCAACTAAAATCAGGTAATCTAACAACAAACGGTCAGAATAACGGCTGTAAATCGAAGGTATTGAGATTTCGCTCGAAATCGTCTAGAACAGGACCTTGAAGCGGAAACAGAACAATGAATGGTTCAAGCGGAATCAGCTGGCTATTTATAGACCACCTGATTTCGCTTGAAATGAACATTGAAGCAGTTCAAGCGGAATCACCAATTTAGGTGAAAACATGTTTTTCAAGCGGAATCACCAATTTTAGATGAAAACATGTTTTTCAAGCGAAATTACATTTTAAAAGTTTCAAATTTTTAGCTTTTTCAAATTTTACCGACCCAACCAGTTAACCAAGTCCAAGTTAATGACCTTGGCCAACTGAACAGCCTACCAAGTCCAAGTCAATGACCTTGGTTGACCAGATTATGAAGTTTGCTGACTTTCTGAAACTGAATTTAGTTCAAATTAATGAACTTTTAAACTTTTCAAACTTTCAAACACATACCAGTCATTTTTCAGAATCTACTGCTTACCCAACCCTCATGATTCAGACATGATCTGCACATAAGACTTTGATCTTCAGATTACCAACATACGTTGTCAAAAATAAGATGAAAAATAAAAATCTTTTTGAATTTTAGAATATGATAAGCAGAAAACTGTACACACAATATTTTTGTGAGCGTGTTAGGGGATCATATCAGCTTCCGACAAGACACAAGTACCGTTATGCTTAAATTTCATACTCAGAATTAAACAGTTCACTTAGATTGTCGATATACTGATCCACTTAAATTTTCACACAATTTTCAATCTGTTCGGGATACGAATTTAGTGTTTTAAGATCTTAGCTTTTACATGTGTCCCACCTCAGTATATACTCTCGTATCCAGATCCCAATATTCAGTCTTACAGGTGAGTATACCTAGATGATATCTGTAATGGGGTGAATGCGAGGTCGTGAGAGCTCAGGTCAGAACTTCCGTTCAGTAGAGAGATGACGGCTCGACTTTCGGTGTGTTCGCTTTAGGGAATCTTTTTTACAACAGCACATGATTAGCATTATGCAATGTTTTATCATTTTTTATGCTGAGGGAAGGCTTTACGAGTAAAGCATGCGTAAAGTATTATACGTGGACTAGGCCATTGCTTCCGCAAAATTAGAAGTCCCGGAATAATAATCCAGATATCGCTAAGTATAAAGACCTAGTATCTCAGATAGAGGTACCTTTCAAACAAGATTTCGGGGGTTACCCATATATCCTGGAGATGTTCCCGCGTTAAAGCAAGTAATTATTTATGTTTATATCCCAAACAAATCTACTAATTTTGTAAACACCTATCGGCACGTCATCAGCGAGACTGCTTAACACATATTAAACATTACATTTCTTTAGCGTATTGCATCTGTCTATCTGATGTACTATCATTTCTTATACACAAACTCTTTTTCAGTATTTCTAATGTTTTTGGATTTTTCAAATTTTATCATGTTTTTGGCTTTTTGAAATTTTATCATGTGTTTGTATTTTTTTGCAAACTTTCTCCCCCTAAAAATAAAAACATATTTTTGTGTTTTTGTTTTTATCGAAAGCAGAAAATAAACTGTATAGAAAATTTGACAACGTAACGCAGATCACATCAGATGGCCGTCCTCCTCGGCTTCACATTCGTCAACCCTCCCAGAAAGCAAATTTTTCATCCCATTTAATTTCAAAAGATAGTTAAATCTCTTTTTATCAAACGGTTTTGTGTAGAAATCAGCCTTCTGATCATCGGTGTGTATATGTTCTATCCGAATCAATTTCTTCTCATGACAATCACGAATGAAATGATGACGGATTTCAATATGTTTGGTTTTAGAATGGTGAACCGGGTTTTTTGTTATATTAATCGCTGCTTCATTGTCCACGAAAATCGGTGTATCCAAGAATTGCAAACCAAAGTCTCGCATCTGCTGTTGGATCCAAAGGATCTGAGAGCAAAAGCTGGAGACTGAAACGTATTCCGCCTCACAAGTAGAGAGCGCTATTGAGGTTTGTTTCTTGCACTGCCAGGTAACAAGTCGAGTTCCAAAGAACTGACACCCAGCAGTGGTGGCTTAGCGTTCTGCTTGCAGCTACCAAAGTCAGAATCAGCAAAACCAGTAAGAGTGAAGTCACCCGATCGAGGATACCACAAGCCGATGCTTGGGCAGCCTTTCAAATACCGTAAAATTCGTTTGACGATTGTCAGGTGTGACTGCTTTGGGCTTGACTGATATCAGGCGCACAAACACGTTCGATACATGATGTCTGGGCGAGAAGCAGTAAGATACATCAAGGATCCAATGATCGACTGATACAATGTCTCTTCCACCTTTACTCCACTCTCATCTGGACAAATTCCATGATTCTGTGCTAGGGGGGTTGCTGCTAGACTGGATTGAGCCATATCGAACTTGTGACACCTGTGTCACCGCGACCCTCAAACAAATAACAAGCCGATGAAATATTGTATTTCATACTTGGGATCTTGTATAAATATGTGTATCTTTTGCACATATCAATTCTTGTTCAATTTCAAACTCTACATCGCTTTCTGGAGAGTTATACGCTAACTGGTGCTTAAACGTGCTCAGTTTAATGCGACAAATACTCCGGAACATCAACATATACTCAACATACCTTAAATAACCTTTACATAACTTAGAAATAAGTTTTGAAGGCTTTGGTATGGCAAAAACAAGTTAATTCGCTTACAGGGACTAAACTTGACAAACTGCGAAAGTATGCCAATTTGAACTGTAACGAACATTCCGGAACATGTCCATAAGTTAAACATACCATAAATATCCTTTACATAGCTTAGAAATAGGCTTTGAGGGGTTTGGTATGCTAAAACAAACTTTTGGATCATTCAGGGGCTAAAAGTGTCAAAAAGTGCACAAGTTTGCACTTTCGCGCATAACTTACATTCTGAATACATTCGGACATCCAAAAATTTATGTAAGCGTCCTTATATTATGCCTTAGTGTTTGGCATAAGAAAAATCCATTCGTCGCGTCATTTGGACCGTCTTACACGCTTATGCGCATTCCGTCGTAATTAAGCGAACATCGCGATCGTACGGCCAAACGAACCAACATACAAAACATTTTTGAGCATGTTTCATGTCCACAATGTTTAGGCATCGTTTTAGGGCCTTAAAGATGGCTTTACGGGCCTTAGAAGTGTCAGAAATGGCTTAAACACGCAACAGGGACCAAAACTGCAAATTCTGAAACTTGGTGCAGATCAGACGGGGCCAGGCGGCCCGCGTAAGATTGGCCTGCACCTTCACGCGGGCCGCGTGGGACAATTAGACCAGATTCAATGCTTGCATTCAATGCAGTTGGCCTTTCGTTCGATCAATGGGCAATGCCCTTTCACCCGATCAAGAGCCAAGGGCCAAGTTCTGACTTACCACAATATTTTGACAAGTGTACGCACAAGATCGTGGCACGATATTCGATAAACGATCCTAACGGTTATGCTTTCCCTATAAATACCCCCCCCCCCCTTTGTTGCAAAAACCCACACAATCTGATCAAGAGCTCTAAGTTGGAACCTTTGTTTCATACCTGAGCCATTTTGATCTAGATTAGCATTCGGGGACCCTCCGTAAGTATTCTTTCGTTCTTTTATTCGCTTTTCGAGTCCGAAAGTCAACGTTTTGTTGACTTTCTGCATTGACCAGCCTATGGTCAACACGAAGTTCATGGAACTTCATAACGTGAGCGTGATCACGATGGTTATAGTCCGTAGTGACTACACCTACTGATTACCACGTTATCTAGGCTCAGTGACGAGTCGTAGTTTCGGCCAAAATGCGCATTCTTGCGTATTTTGTAACCAAAGTTTTCCTGAGCATCAAAGTCGTTTGTTTTGATGCCAAACCTGTTTTCTAAACTTAGTTAAGCAAGTTCTAACATGCTTAGCTCGTCACTTTTTGTATAGTGCTTATATAGGCTCGTAAAGTAAGCGATCTAAACCATCGCTTATACTTTCGAACCTGACCCATTTGGTCGATCATTAGGATCCGACCAAACACATTAGGTGACCATAGCTATAACCTTCCGAGGTTATACCTTGTAGTCGCGATGTTAGGCGTTCCGAACGCGTTCTACGCGAACGACGCGTTAGGGTAGCATAAGCTACCTAAACGGGTCGTGATGGACCGTAAGCACTTAGGTTAAGTTTCATTTAGTATGTAGGCTTTGTTAAACCATATTACAAGAGTCTCCATACTCGTTTGGTTTCCGAACCCGCACACTATCCGTTCCTCCGACTTTAGGTCCGGTATATTAACATAGCTACCTATTAGGTGCCGTTTGATATCCCGTGATCTTTAGCATTATCTGGTTATTATATAAGGAATTCAAAGCAATCTCAGGTGAGTACATTGAACCCCTCTTTTACTGTTTTCCAAACTGTTTTGGGGTGAAACACATGTGCCTATCTGTTACTTTCATGCTTTCCTGTTTTCACATCATATACTTGCTATGTTCGTTAGTACATATTAGTACATGATTTCGCTACATTTCATGCTATGTATGCCCATTGTGTGCGTACTTAGTACATTGCTTTACAATACATTTCATGTTACGTACGCCCATTGTGTGCATACGTAGTACATTGTTACACATTGCATTTCTGTTGCATATGCTCATCCAGCATATGAACACATTATACTACATTTTGAACCGTTGTACTCTACAATACATTTCATGCTACGTACGCCCATTGTGTGCATACGTAGTACATTGTTTCACATTGCATTTCTGTGGCATATGCCCATCTAGCATATGAACACAGTATACTACATTTCGAACCGTTGTAGCCATTTGACTAAGTGAACCGTCTTAACCCTTCGATTATATGAACCGTTTTTAGCCATTGAACCGTGTAAACCAGTTGTATCCGTTGACATGATTTACATTTGACAATAGACATTTGACTATACATAAACATTTCCACAACTGTTAAACATTTCATCTTGATGGTTTGGTTTGAGTAAGTGATTAAGTAATGAGGCGTGTGTAATATGATACAAGCATGGTGGATACGCCGCTGGTACTTCCTATATATAAGTGTTTGTATGGTATTACATATCGTAGCGTTATTTGAATCATTTCAATTTGAGACATATGACATTTTATACAAATAACACACTTTTCACGAGACATTGTTTTACAAACGACTTATCTTATACAAGCTCATTTTACATGGTTATCCGTTTAACCATACAGTGTTCTCTTATTTATACATATCATTTGATCTTACCGTTTTTCAAATGATTTTACAAGACGAAGCAAAATACGAGGTTCATGACTAAACATTTTCTCAAACATAAGTCAGGAATTCCGTTTTCACAAAACCAATGTATCTCACAGGCATTTTTATGCTGACGTACCTATTTTCACATGTGTTTTCAGGAGATGATGCATAGGACCTATCAAGACATACTTAGGCGGACCTGTGCCTTAGTGACTAAAAACGAGACAAGAACTAGTTAAATTATGTTATGTACTCTTTGGTTCTTGTATAGAACAATGTAAACTTCCTTGTTTGATTAATAAAACGAAACCTCAATTGCCATGGATTTGAAACAATTGATTCTGTTACAACACTCCCCGACGTTTCCGCCACGTTTTGTATGTTCTACGTGGTCGGGGTGTGACAGAAAAGTTGGTATCAGAGCCAATGGTTATAGGGAATTAGGTTATTAGTAATACTTTGACCTAGTCTATAACCTTCCTAGGAACCTAACGCAAGTTTACTTGCGTTCAGTCACAAAATAATATCGTCACCTATCCTTAGGCGACGACCACAACAAGAACATAAATTTCAAAACCGCTTTGAAAACTAATCATCTGTTCTAGGATGATTGATTACTAGGTTTTGAACCCTCCGTTATAAGGTTTTGAACCCCTTTGAATTTTTAAAACTCTCGTCAAAGTTTTGGGTCCTAAATAGTGTGAACACGTGCAAACTGGAAGAGTGAATGCCTGTACCCTGGGTTTTCTGTCTAAGGTTAGAGTGTTCGTACAAATCCACATAATCGGACCAGTCACTCTTACCTGGGAACTCTTGGGGTGAGTGTCCACTTATAGGCGAGCATGTCTTCGCGATACACAATGAGGATCTATTTGCTTTGATTCAGCCTGGGTGTTGTTTGTTTGCTTCGTGGATTCAAACAAATGACCATCAACCATGATTATGGCCGGTAATTGTAACATCCTATTCTTACCCAATGCCATTTCATTTGTTTTCTTTCTTGTTTCTCTTCAAGAATGCCTCCTCGACGCGACAACCAGATAGCTACTGCCGAGCTGGCGGAAATTATTGCACAGCAGATGGCTGCTCAATTCCCAAACCTCTTTGCTCAATGGAACCAAGCCAACAACAACCATAATGCCCCCTGCAACTTCAAGACGTTCAACTCGGCTAAGCCATCAAAGTTTTCTGGGTCTCAAGGAGCGACTACACTTCTGCAATGGTTTTAGAGTTTAGAGAACACCTTCAGACATGTCCAATGTCCAAACGAGCGAAAGGTAGAGTTCGCATCTAGCGTCTTTGAGAAACGAGCTTTGACATGGTGGAATGGTGTGATGAGAGATAGGGGTGCCGATGTGGCACTGGCTCAAACATGGCAAGAGCTTCGAGCTCTGATGATGAAGGAATTCTGTCCTCGTCACGAGATCAGGGCCTTGGAAACGGAGTTCGACGATCTTAAGCAAGTTAGCGGTGAGCATCGAGCCTACACGGACCGTTATGAGGAGTTAAGTTTGTTATGCCCGGATATGGTTACACCTTTGGATAAGGCAATCGAAAAGTACATTGATGGCCTCCCTGACTCAATACAAGACAT
This sequence comes from Helianthus annuus, assembly GCF_002127325.2. NCBI lineage: Eukaryota > Viridiplantae > Streptophyta > Magnoliopsida > Asterales > Asteraceae > Helianthus > Helianthus annuus. The sequence continues at coordinate 80,611,218 of NC_035434.2, read as the reverse complement.
TGTGACTGGTAGCAACCCTACTACAGTTAGACAGGCCATTGAGCTATCTGCAACCTTGACTGAATCAAAGATCAGGAAAGGTAAACTTTTCCGAAAAGGTGACAAGAAACCGGTCGGGGAATCGAACCCAACCGAGGAATCAAAGATCATGGATGAACAGACTGAATCTCCTAAGAAGTCAAAGAAGCGAAAGGCTTCTCAGAACTTCGCCGTGGTCGCTCACAATGGTCAAGCCGTCCCCAACCAACCAGCTCAACCCCCTGCTAAAAGACCATACAACGGAATAGCACCCTTGTGCAACCAATGTAGCCTCCATCATCACGCCAATGTACAGTGCCGCAAATGCCAAACTTGTGGGCTTATAGGCCACACAGCAAGAGTCTGCCCAGCTGCAGCTGCGCCAAACCAAGCTGGCAACAATCCTGCTCAAGGTCGTTTTCTATCAGGCTCTTGTTTCAACTGTGGCGAGATGGGTCATTTCCGCAGAAATTGCCCAAAGCTTGCTAATGCAAATCCAGCACAGGGATGAGCATCCGACTGACTAGAAGACAACATCGTTTGGAAATAATCACGTCTTATGTATTATTTTCTTTTGTTGTCAAAGTCCAAGAAACAGTTGTTATCATTGTTTATAAATAAATCTTTTATTTACATTACAATGTATTGCTGTGGTTGCATGCATAAACGATATATCCCTTACAATACTGACAATCGAGAAACCGTATTCCTTGAAGAACAAACTACCCCCAAAATTCTCCGATTCTATAATCACTTGCGTCTTCCACAAAATTCCTAAGTACCCGTTTATTCTAAGGAAACAAAGTACAAGGCGCAGGTTACAACACAAGACGAATACCCAAAGTACCACTATAAATCCTTAATAGGGTGCCTAAGGATTTCCCGTAAGTCTTTAATTGTTGTATACCCTCATTCGAATGTGGTGATTCCTTGTAATAAAAAAAATCGAATTTTGGGAGATCTTTCTATCTTCTCAGATAGATTCCAGTGAACATTGAGACCCGTCGATTGGTTTCCATATCCGTATTCAATCAATAACAAGTTAATAACAAATTATAATCAAGTTAAACAATTATGTGACTTTGTGCTTATGTGTTCCCTTATGTGTTGTTATGTTATCCAAATCTTCGTAGAATCTTACATATCCGTGTACAAGAGATTCATAGTAGGATACCCAAAGGATTTACTTAAAATCCTCAATGGACTTCTATGTTATAGTTAAGTCCCTCGGATTATAACGTACTACTTCATAATTTGACCCTTGAGTGGTCTAGTTAAACAGATTTATCCAAAAATCTGGCTAGGGATATCATGTGATGATATAGCTGAAAGGACTCCTTGGTGGCCTAACTAAGAAGATCCCCTGTCGATCTGATAAAAAGGACCCGATGGAAGTCTAGTCACCCTCATCACAAGTTTGATATCCTTCCCCAAAACATTACAAAACAAACTGTGCGGACTGTGCAAGGGATTACGTAATTATGGATGCATACATAATTATGGAATTTAGTGCACGGAAACCACAGCAAGTTCTGTCATGTGTCTAGAGTTAACTCTATTCATTTCCAACTCTGAGGAAGCAACCGTTGAAAATGACTCCGCTAGTTCATTTTCGTTTCTGAAGATTTACCCGTTGAGGAAATGAATATCCGTTGTGTAATCCTTCATTTCCAACTCTGATGAAGCAACCGTTGAAAATGACTCCGTTAGTTCATCTTCGTTTCTGAAGATTTATCCGTTGGGGAAATGAATATCCATTGTGTAATCCTTCATTTCCGACTCTGATGAAGCAACCGTTGAAAATGACTCCGTTAGTTCATTTTCGTTTCTGAAGATTTATCCGTTGGGGAAATGAATATCCGTTGTGTAATCCTTCATTTCCAACTCTGATGAAGCAACCGTTGAAAATGACTCCGTTAGTTCATTTTCGTTTCTGAAGATTTACCCGTTGAGGAAATGAATATCCGTTGTGTAATCCTTCATTTCCAACTCTGAGGAAGCAACCGTTGAAAATGACTCCGTTAGTTCATTTTCGTTTCTGAAGATTTATCCGTTGGGGAAATGAATATCCGTTGTGTAATCCTTCATTTCCAACTCTGATGAAGCAACCGTTGAAAATGACTCCGTTAGTTCATTTTCGTTTCGGAAGATTTATCCGTTGGGGAAATGAATATCCGTTGTGTAATCCTTCATTTCCAACTCTGATGAAGCAACCGTTGAAAATGACTCCGTTAGTTCATTTTCGTTTTTGAAGATTTATCTGTTGAGGAAATGAATATCCGTTGTGTAACCCTTCATTTCCATTTCTGATGAAGCAACCATTGAAAATGACTCCGTCTGTTCATTTTGTTTCTGAAGAATGACCGATAAGGAAATGACAGGACACTACTTTGCATATCGCTGATGGTTATTTGGCAAAGTCACTAATGGACTCCTACGAATAAATATCGGGACGAAATTTCCTAAAGTAGGGGAGACTGTGACACCTGTGTTACCGCGACCCTCAAACAAATACCAAGCCTATGAAATATTGTATTTCATACTTGGGATCTTGTATAAATATGTGTATCTTTTGCACATATCAATTCTTGTTCAATTTCAAACTCTACATCGCTTCCTTGGGAGTTATACGCTAACTGGTGCTTAAACGTGCTCAGTTTAATGCGACAAATACTCCGGAACATCAACATATACTCAACATACCTTAAATAACCTTTACATAACTTAGAAATAAGTTTTGAAGGCTTTGGTATGGCAAAAACAAGTTAATTCGCTTACAGGGACTAAACTTGACAAACTACGAAAGTATGCCAATTTGAACCGTAACGAACATTCCAGAACATGTCCATAAGTTAAACATATCATAAATATCCTTTACATAGCTTAGAAATAGGCTTTGAGGGGTTTGGTATGCTAAAACAAACTTTTGGATCATTCAGGGGCTAAAAGTGTCAAAAAGTGCACAAGTTTGCACTTTCGCACATAACTTACATTCTGAATACATCCGGACATCCAAAAATTTATGTAAGCATCCTTATATTATGCCTTAGTGTTTGGCATAAGAAAAATCCATTCGTCGCGTCATTTGGACCGTCTTTCACGCTTATGCGCATTCCGTGGTAATTAAGCGAACATCGCGATCGTACGGCCAAACGAACCAACATCTGAAACATTTTTGAGCATGTTTCATGTCCACAATGTTTAGGCATCATTTTAGGGCCTTAAAGATGGCTTTACGGGCCTTAGAAGTGTCAGAAATGGCTTAAACACGCAACAGGGACCAAAACTGCAAATTCTGAAACTTGGTGCAGATCAGACGGGGCCAGGCGGCCCGCGTAAAATTGGCCTGCACCTTCACGCGGGCTGCGTGGGACTATCAGACCAGATTCAATGCTTGCATTCAATGCAGTTGGCCATTCGTTCGATCAAGGGGCAATGCCCTTTCACCCAATCAAGAGCCAAGGGCCAAGTTCTGACTTACCACAATATTTTGACAAGTGTACGCACAAGATCGTGGCACGATATTCGATAAACGATCCTAACGGTTATGCTTTCCCTATAAATACCCCCCCCCCTTTGTTGCAAAAACCCACACAATCTGATCAAGAGCTCTAAGTTGGAACCTTTGTTTCATACCTGAGCCATTTTGATCTAGATTAGCATTCGGGGACCCTCCGTAAGTATTCTTTCGTTCTTTTATTCGCTTTTCGAGTCCGAAAGTCAACGTTTTGTTGACTTTCTGCATTGACCAGCCTATGGTCAACACGAAGTTCATGGAACTTCATAACGTGAGCGTGATCACGATGGTTATAGTCCGTAGTGACTATACCTACTGATTACCACGTTATCTAGGCTCAGTGACGAGTCGTAGTTTCGGCCAAAATGCGCATTCTTGCGTATTTTGTAACCAAACTACTCGTGAGCATCAAAGCCGTTTGTTTTGATGCCAAACCTGTTTTCTAAACTTAGTTAAGCATGTTCTAACATGCTTAGCTCGTCACTTTTAGTATAGTGCTTATATAGGGTCGTAAAGTAAGCGATCTAAACCATCGCTTATACTTTCGAACCCGACCCATTTGGTCGATCATTAGGATCCGACCAAACACATTAGGTGACCATAGCTATAACCTTCCGAGGTTATACCTTGTAGTCGCGATGTTAGGCGTTCCGAACACGTTCTACGCGAACGACGCGTTAGGGTAGCATAAGCTACCTAAACGGGTCGTGATGGACCGTAAGCACTTAGGTTAAGTTTCATTTAGTATGTAGGCTTTGTTAAACCATATTACACGAGTCTCCATACTCGTTTGGTTTACGAACCCGCATACTATCCGTTCCTCCGACTTTAGGTCCGGTATATTAACATAGCTACCTATTAGGTGTCGTTTGATATCCCGTGATCTTTAGCATTATCTGGTTATTATACAAGGAATTCAAAGCAATCTCAGCTGAGTACATTGAACCCCTCTTTTACTGTTTTCCAAACTGTTTTGGGGTGAAGCACATGTGCCTATCTGTTACTTTCATGCTTTCCTGTTTTCACATCATATACTTGCTATGTTCGTTAGTACATATTAGTACATGATTTCACTACATTTCATGCTATGTATGCCCATTGTGTGCGTACTTAGTACATTGCTTTACAATACATTTCATGTTACGTACGCCCATTGTGTGCATACGTAGTACATTGTTACACATTGCATTTCTGTTGCATATGCTCATCCAGCATATGAACACATTATACTACATTTTGAACTGTTGTACTCTACAATACATTTCATGCTACGTACGCCCATTGTGTGCATACGTAGTACATTGTTTCACATTGCATTTCTGTGGCATATGCTCATCTAGCATATGAACACATTATACTACATTTCGAACCGTTGTAGCCATTTGACTAAGTGAACCGTCTTAACCCTTCGATTATATGAACCGTTTTTAGCCATTGAACCGTGTAAACCAGTTGTATCCGTTGACATGATTTACATTTGACAATAGACATTTGACTATACATAAACATTTCCACAATTGTTAAACATTTCATCTTGATGTTTTGGTTTGAGTAAGTGATTAAGTAACGAGGCGTGTGTAATATGATACAAGCATGGTGGATACGCCGTTGGTACTTCCTATATATAAGTGTTTGTATGGTATTACATATCGTAGCGTTATTTGAATCATTTCAATTTGAGACATATGACATTTTATACAAATAACACACTTTTCACGAGAGATTGTTTTACAAACGACTTATCTTATACAAGCTCATTTTACATGGTTATCCGTTTAACCATACAGTGTTCTCTTATTTATACATATCATTTGATCTTACCGTTTTTCAAATGATTTACAAGACGAAGCAAAATACGAGGTTCATGACTAAACATTTTCTCAAACATAAGTCATGAATTCCGTTTTCACAAAACCAATGTATCTCACAGGCATTTTTATGCTGACGTACCTATTTTCACATGTGTTTTCAGGAGATGATGCATAGGACCTATCAAGACATACTTAGGCGGACCTGTGCCTTAGTGACTTAAAACGAGACAAGAACTAGTTAAATTATGTTATGTACTCTTTGGTTCTTGTATAGAACAATGTAAACTTCCTTGTTTGGTTAATAAAATGAAACCTCAATTGCCATGGATTTGAAACAATTGATTCTGTTACAACACTCCCCGACGTTTCCGCCACGTTTTGTATGTTCTACGTGGTCGGGGTGTGACAGAACTTTTCCAGTACGTCATTCACATATTTAGTTTGATGAATGAAGATTCCGTCAGGCATCTGCTCCACTTGCAGCCCAAGGAAGAACTTCATCTCCCCCATCGAACTCATCTCGAATTTCTATTTCATAACCTTCTCAAACTCTTTTCACAAGTCGTCGTTCGTTGAACCAAAAATGTATCATCGACATAGATCTGCACGATTAAGAGATGGCCTACAACTTCCTTTGTAAACAGAGTACTATCGACTGTCCCTCTGGTGAACCCGTTGGCCAGCAGATGTTGGGAAAGCATCTCATACCAGGCTCTCGGGGCCTGGTGTAAACCGTAGAGCGCCTTATCCCGAAGATAGACTTTGTTCTTGTGTAGTGGATCAGTGAAACCTGGTGGTTGTCCCACATACACTTCTTCTTTGATCTTTCCATACAGGAATGCAGATTTAACATCAAGCTGGTAGACTTTGAATCCTTTCGAAGACGCGAACGCCAGGAAGATCCTAATAGCCTCAAGTCTAGCAACAGGCGCATAAACCTCATCATAGTCGATGCCTTCTTGCTGACTAAATCCCTGTACAACCAATCTTGCTTTTTTCCGAACCACGACTCCTCTATCATCTCTTTTACACTTGAACACCCACTTCGTCTTTATCAATTTCTGATTCTCAGGAAGATCTACAAATCTCCAAACACCCAGTTTCTCGAACTGCTACAGCTCTTCCTGCATAGCATTCACCCAGCTGTCTTCAGTTAAAGCTTCTTTATACGTTCTGGGTTCAATCTGCGAGATAAAACATTTAAGTGAGAATTCTTCCTTTAAAGGAGCAACAGATGAATAAAAACAGGTAAGTGCTCTATTGATTTGATCTCTCGTGTTAACACCACTTTGTAGGTCACCGATAATCTGCTCTGACGGATGATAAGTCAATGTTCGTGGCATAGCAGTTTCAGGCACGTTAACTTCCGATTGCAAGATCGTAATATCTAGATCACCGGTGTGATCCTCAGCTTCTATTGATTCAACATTTGGTTCCTCGTCAAAAGTCGGACCGGATTCCTCTTCTGAGTCGTCAGAATTGTCAAACGCTGGAGCTTGTTCCTCTGGTGGTCCGTGAGCAGTTCCACTTGGACCAGCCTCATGATTGTGTGTACCCCCGGTGGGCTGAGAAACTACTAGCAGTCTAGGCACTTGTTCTTGTGACATGGACTGCTGATATTGATATAAAATTGCTAGTTCCTCATCACTCGGCTGAATCGGTAGTTGGAACGACTCCCAGAGTTTATCGTAATCGAACAAGAATCTTTGTCCGTGAAGTTGTGGTGGAGCGTTGTGCTTCTGACAGTCTACATGCTGAACTTGAATTACTTTTCCCAAGCATGGCACAAACACCCTCTTCAACGGGCTCGCGTAACCTACAAAGAAACCATCATTAGATTTAGCACCGAATTTCCCATTTTCATCTATGAAAGTACATGGAGATCCAAACGGCTCCAAAAACTTTAGATTGGGCTTATAACGGTCTAAAAGCTCAAAGCATGTTTTCTTATATTTCTTGACGGTGAGCACACGGTTCAAAGTATAGCATGCTGCAGCGACTGCTTCACTCCAGAAGAAAATAGGTAACTTGGAATCGGAGAGCATCGTTTGAGCTGTTTCAATAAGGGTACGATTCTTTCTTTCAGCTACCCCGTTCTGCTGTGGAGTGTATGGCGCGCTGAATTCATGAAGAATCCCTTTCTCGTTACAAAACTCGAGCATTCGATTATTTTTTAATTCCGTTCCATTATCACTTCTTATTTTTCTGATCGGCAGCTTATACAACGTCTCCATCTTCTTGAATAGAAACATTAGTGACTCAAACGTCTGATCTTTCCTTTCCATGCACACCACCCACGAAAACCTTGTAAAGTCATCAGTTACCACAAGACAGTATAGGTCACCACTTATACTCTTCACATTAACCGGCCCAAAGAGATCCATGTGGAGTCTCTCAAGCGGTACTCTGATCGAATTAAACAGCTTCTGTGGGTGTGATTTCCCGGTCTGCTTTCCTTTCTTGCAAGCTACACAGTCATCATTCAAGTGAAAATTTTTTCAAATTCACACCTTCAACCAAATCATTGTGAACAAGAAAATTCATTTTCCTAACATGAATGTGGCCCATCTTTCGATGCCACATAATCGAATCTTTTTCAGTAGCTTTGGTTTTAGTCACAAAACATTGTTTCTGATGATATGTTGGTGTTGCGAAACTCATATCAAGAATGTATAAATCATTTTCTCGTGGAGCACGCAACAGCACCATATCATCAGGGATTTTAAACCCAGGTTTTAAAACAAGACATTCATTTTAGTGAAATGTACGGTAAAAGATTTGTCACAAATTTGAGAAATACTAAGCAAGTTGTTTTCCAGTTCAATTATATAATTCACTTTCTCAAATGAAATCACTCCATTTGTTAAGGTTCCTTGATCGACAATCCTTCCACCCTGGTTTCCAGCGAATCCGACGTATCCACCATTGATAGATTTCACATCATAGAGTAACGCCAGCATTCCAGTCATGTGTCTAGAGGCTCCGCTGTCCATTATCCATTTTGAAATTATCGACCTTGGCAGCCCCTGCAAACATTATAGCAATTCACTCAAACAATGATGCCCATGACTTTTTAACAGCTGAATCACTACCAAAAACTATGTCACACGTCACATCAACCTTTGGAAAGTTAAAAATGACATTTGGAACATCACTTTTTACTTTTGGTTTTACCCCTTCCCTTTTAATCGGTGGAAACTCTTCAAGACGTTTATCAAGTTCAAACTCAAGCTTTTCTACATCATCTTTAAAACCTTTTGTTTCATTTTTCAAAATGTTCTCCATCTTTTTCTCCTCGACCGATGATTTTGATTTCACAACCCAAGATTGATTTTCAAAAACTTTCGTTTTTGGATAAATCTTTGAAGTCTTGTGAGTCTTTGAAGATTCGCCAACCTCAAAGGTCGATTTTGGCTTATCTTCTGACTTCAGAGATTCACCCCTCTTCAAAATGTGAATTGGTGAAATTATAGGTTTTTTACCCTTGTTATCAGTTGGAGATTTAGGTCGGGGTTTTTGCACAACAAGTTTTTCAAAGACAGGTTTTTCAAAAACTTTCTTGCATTGTTTGGCCATGTGACCGATCTCATTACAGCGATAGCAAACTCTTTTGTCATCAATGGCTTTTTGACTAAAAATGTACTCTTTTTCAGCATCAACACTTGGTCCAGTGACAAAAATATCATTCATGTTATCCTTTGGCTTGAAATTTTTCTTAGCCATTTTCTTCTCAAAACCAATTCCTTTGTTTTTAAAGTTGTTTCCATTTTTCTTGTTGTTACTATATCCCTCCCACTCTTTTTTACCCGAGTTGTTAGGTGTTGACTTAACAAACGACTTTTTGGGTTTTGAAAATAACTCTTTGTTGTTCACTTCAGCAATGTCAATTTCGACCAATTTGAACACTTTTTCAACATTTTCAATCTTTGCATTCTAAAGTGGATACTCAAAATCAGAATAAAGCTTGTCAGTTCCAATCATTGTGTAGACCACCATGATCGGATCATCATTCGCGACTTTGTCTGATTTTGGTATGAATCGGTCTAAAAAGTTACCCTCTTCTTCAGAATCAGTCACATAGTTTTCTGAATGAGTTTTCATGAACTCAGCCTCAGAGTTATCACTCTCTTCGTCTAACACTTGGTCAACAACGGTCTTGATGACCTGTGACTCATTGTCCGTGTCGGACGGAGAGAATGTAACATCAATACTCTCTCGCAACTCATCCTCAATCGTCCTCAGTTTGAGGTTCAATGCAGCTTCCACCCCATCTGGATATTTCCGAGTGTAATGATTCCACATTGGGGGTGGAACGCTGTTAAAGACCGGTGTTGCATTTGGTTGTTGTGGAACAATCTGCTCAATGACATAAGAAGATGCAACATAGCTCATTAACTTTTTATCAATTCGTTCATTCTCAATTTTGGTTAACTCTAACTCTTTCTTTAATGACGCAATTGTGTCAAGATGAAAATTGACTTCCTCTTGTTTATAAAAAATTGTTGATTTTAACAACTTTGTGGCTTTATCATTTTCAACACTTTCTTTTTGAATCATCTTTATGGATCTAGCCAGTGTGTCATATGCCTCTTTTACTTGACTTAGTTCAAAATTAATCATATCAGCGTCTTGTTTCAATTTCTGAAACTTTGTGTCCTTTTCAAGACACTCCATGCAAGGTTTTGAACAGTTTTGGCATGGGGTTTCAAAGATTGAACCAATCTTCTCGACAATCATTTCTTCCTGATCAGTTTTAACACCCTGTTTACCGATATCATCTGACTCTGACTTAGACACTCCCTTGAATTTGACCTCCTCAATTCCTGACTCCTCTTCTGACTCCTTTTGTACTGACTCGGTACCGACAGACTCTGATTTTACAGGTTCTGTGTCTACCTCTTTCAGTTTACCCATAAGAGCCCTGTCAGCAATCTCCTTCAATGTCTCTTCGGTCATTTCTTTGGTTACATCAATCATCTCTTCAACAGAATCTTTCTTCTCCTCATATCGTGGGCATAATCCTGTTTTTGGCTCTTCGAAGAAACCTTCAAAAGAATCAAACACTTTAGGAGGCATGATGGATTTTAAAGAACTGGCTAATACCTCCTGTTCGGATTGATAGTAATAAACTTCAGCAGCAATTTCCTCAAGATCAGTCACATTTTCCACAGAAACATCTTCATTAACCACTTCTGGCTCAACAACACTATCTAATTATTCGACAATCTCAGCCATCATAGCTCTTCCTTCACTTCCCGGGATGTATTTATCCCAGCTGAATCTCTCAGCTACCTTCTCGTCATCTTGGTTGACTATGAGAGCTTTCTCTGGCTTGTTCTCAATCTGAGGTCTTTGAACGACTTGTTGTTGATTTGGCTTGTGATAGATCGCCTGTCTATAGTAGTCGTTGGTAAAAGGATTCCGGTGATTGTTGACCTCTCTGTTAGGACACTCTCTTTTAAAATTCCCTCTCTCTTTGCACTTAAAACAAGTCACTTTGGACTTTTCAAATCCAAGCTCCTGATCTGGTCCAGAAAGACTGTTTCTACCAGTAATTTCCATAAAACGCTGCGCTCTTCTCACCAAACTAGCCATACCCCACTTTATGTCTATCAGCTCTAGCTCTTCCGGATCTATTTGATCGTAATCCTCCTTGGTCATATCAGGATTCCCGATCTTTCCCGCTACCAAACTCTCATATGACTCCAACACGGAAGCTAACAATGAAATATGTTGTTTTTCAGCCGCTTCAGTAAACTCATTCCCGTTCTTGATGTTGACTGCAATATTGCATTGAATCTCAGAAACCTATGCCTGATTGTTCAAGCTAGACGAACATTGAGGTGATGTCTGTTCAGAAGCTTTGAAGTTTGGCTCAAAACTAGCAAATGGTGAAGGCTTGTTGTTCCTTGGAGTACCAGACGAAACACCCGATGTTGAATCTGCGCTGAACGTAGTTTGAATCTTCGGGCTTTGATTTGTTGGTGCTGGAGTGTTGCCTTTGTAATAAAGAGACACATCCTGTTGAACATTGGCAGAGTTCATCTTTTTAATCTTTATCAACTCTAACTCATGTGCCTCGATCTTCTCGATAAACGAGCTGAGATTCAAATTAACGGAATCTGAATTGTTCTTCAACATCATCAAGTAAGTACCGCATTCATCATAGGGTAATGCATCTGCTAATTTGTCGATCCACTCCTCATTTGTCTTGGTTATTTCCAATCTCTTCATTTCCTTAAATAAATGGCAGTATCTTTCAATCAATTGTTTTGTAGTTTTACCTTTTCTGCCCGTGAAAAATGTCAAATTCTTTCTTTATCAAAGCCTTTTTGCTTTTGATCATAGACACACTCCCTTGAAATTTTACTTTCAGTTGCTGCCAAACTGATTGCGAAGTATCTTCATGCTGCAACAACACCAAGATATCATCTTTAATTGCCTGTTGAAGAATGCTCATCATCTTCTTCTCAGCATTGAAGTCATCTTGTTCAGTTTGCGTCAAACTTCCAATTCCCTTCTCCAAACCCAAACCATCTACCGGTGGAACATACTTCTTCTCAATCTTCATCCAGAACTCAAAGTGATTAGCTTGTACCCAATTTTTGAATCTCCCAGACCAACCTGCATATTCATCTAGATTCATCAGCTTGGGTGGTTTATGCATCGTTCACAACTCATTCTCCATATTGACGTTCTGAACAATACTTGTTGGGATCTGTGCTACTGTCATACCACTGCCGGCAAAGAAGTTATAAAAATCTTGACTTTCCATTTTTAGAAATCAGATTACCGAAAAAAAAATTTAAGTTTTGAAAAACTGGTCTCTTTAAGTGAAAATATTTTCTACACGAAATGAACTTCAAATGAAATGTCACGAACGAAATGGACTTTCACAACAAAACCATAATTTTCAAGCTGAATTAAGTTTTCAAGCGAAATTAGTATTTTCAAGCTGAATTAATTTTCAAGTGAAATCAGTAAGTTTCAAGTGGAATCAAGTGATTATTCAAGCGGAATCACCAACTCAAGCAGAATCAGGTGACTTTCAAGCGGAATCACTTATTTCGCTTGAAATTACTTCAATTTTCAAGCGGAATCAGATCTTTTCAAGCGGAATACCTTATTTCGCTTCAAATTACCTCAAATTTTCAAGCGGAATCAAAAAGTCTCGTTCAAGCGGAATAAGGTTTTCAGTCCATTTTTAGCAGTTTTAGGCCGAATTTTAATCTGATTCTCTCAAGGGTTTGTTAAAACACAATTTTACACACAATACTAGAAACGCAGTCCATTTTGTCCGTACAAACATCCAGAAATCCAAAAAATGTAGAAAAATGCACTGATTCAGGTGTATTGGCTCATAATTGGCTCTGATACCAATTGTAGGATCGATTTGACGATCAAGTGAGTCAATTAAAGTCAATACACCACTGTTTGAGTGGCGGAAACAAACAAACAGTGTTGAATCAGAGAGAATTGAGTAGAAAAACAGAGAAGATCACTTTAACACACGTTTCTCATTAATATATCACTTGAAAATCCGGCAGCAGTTCGGTATACAACTTGTGATTCGGTGCCAAATGAGAAACACACTAGCCTATATATAAGCTTCTGATTTCGCTGGAAATGACACATGTCATTTCGAGCGGAATCACATATTTAATCTGATTTCGCTTGAAATGACAAAGTGTCATTTCAAGCAGAATTACATGAAATACATATAAAATTACATTCTAGCCCCTGTACTTTACATATTTGACACATTAGACCCCTAGACTTAAGACGTAGGCATAAGACATCGTGCACTAACATTTCTCATAAACTTCGGCTTTGTTTTTAAAAAAATATACCCATGTCATGTGAGTGTAATCATCCACAAATAGTAGAAAGTACGGAAGACCCTGCCCCCCCCCCATAACAGGAGCAGGACCCCACACATCAGAATGGATTAGGTAAAAAGGTAAATCAACTTTCGTGTTGCTAGGTTTAAATGGTTGTCGATAGCTTTTGGCACGAAAATAGGTTTCACAATCTATTTTACTATTCGAAGGGAAGAATTTTCGAAACAAAAGACGCGAATAACCAATGGATGGGTGTCCCAAACGTCTATGCCATAGCCAGACTTCCAGATTTTCAGTTACATGTGCCAACATCACAGCACCCTATTGAGCCACTTCATCCATGTAGTATAATCCTTGGCGCTCAGTACCACGTCCAATAATCACACCCGTCCTGATAATCCTGTAGGAGGCAGAAAGTAGGGTGCATTAGTACCGTGCAATTTAATTCCTTGGTAATATGACTAATTGAGAGCAGTTTGTGTGATAATGATGGAACATAGAGGCAATTTGATAATTTCATAGTCGGTGAAATTTCAATTAATCCTCCTCCTTTCACTTGCATAGTTCCGTTGTTTGTTGTATGAATTTGTGTTTTTGTAGGTTTAGTCATTGCACTTATGTCCAATGTTTCCAACGTCATGGTGTCAGTGGCACCAGAATCAAATATCCATGAACTGTTTTTTCCATGATTGATTGACATATTCATGATTGAGGTTTTTTTTGGTAAATACGTTTTCTTTACGGACAAAAACATCTGACCCGAGTATTTAATAAATACGCTGGACACTTGAACTCGCGTTCAACATTTAATAAACATGTTGGGCAACTTAAATCTGCCAGAATAACAACGCCAGAGAAAGACGTTATCTTACCGGCGTATTTATCAAATACATTGGGCAACTTAAACTCGCATTCAAGATATAAATCACCCACCAAATCCGCTACCGATAAACAAAGGTGTATTTTATATTGTTGTTGATATTCAACAATTAGATATCTACTTATATGCTATTTATCAAAAGGAAAGCGACGGCGGAGATCTGAAATACGCCCAAACCATATTCACCAAACCAATACAAAAACCCTGAAAATTGAAATATCTTTCAGCCGCCACACTCTTTGTCTCCTCACGAACAATATGACAACTTAATCAAGTATTCAGCTCTTTCTATTTTCCTTTTGGGTGTTTTGAAAAACTGAAGATGTACAGAGATTCTGCACGGTGGAGAATGTAACCGGTTTTTGTATCCCGAGGAGATCGATCCACCCAGGTTTTCTTGAAACAGGTTTTTGTATTGTTGTTGATAATCAACAAAGAAGAAAAAATGGAGATGAGACCCACTGACTGAGATCTGAACTGATTTCCAGTGTCGACATTGGTGTCGGTGAAGACCTTTGATGTTGTATGGGAGTTTGATTTTGATTGGATTGGTTGATGTTGATTTGAAGATGGCGAGAAAGGTATTCGTGGGTCAGAAGGTTTTAGGGTTTTTGGTTTTTGGTTTTTCGTTTTTCGTTTTGAAGATGACGAAAAAGGATTGCTGGCAGATGAATACGACGGTAGAGGCAGTGGTGCCGAAGAGGGGGTTTGCGCCCCAAGGTAGGATTTCCGGCCGAAGATGAAGACGATGATGTTCTATTTTGATGATGTCCGGGCTTTGATTTTGATTTGTTGGATTTTTTTGGTTTGAGTTTGGATTGAATGTAGATGATGAGCAAAGTGTCCAGGAATCAAAAACACTGCTCTGATACCATGTTGTCTCCTATAGAGAATAATCTTTGTAATGGTTTGAATTGTATTGAACTTTTTTTAGGGTTACAAAGAAGGGTGTTTATATAGAACACCAAGTTATACACTTAGCCCTTACACTACCACATATCGTTTACTTTCCGACAAAGACATGGTTAAATATCCTCCTATCAATAGGATATTTACTAATGATAGATAACTGCAGCTACGATGGAATCAAATTTTGCACCAGTGATTAACTAATATCAAGTAAGCATCAATGGAAGACAAGAGATAGTTTGCGGTAGTTGAGAGAGCGTGTTTGATGAAGAAATGAATAGTTTTTGCATGTAATTAGGTGATTCATTTAGTTCGAGACTCAAGTTTGTGTATTTCACGTGTTCAAGACTGGCCAAATGGTCCATCAATGATTAAACATGTCAAATAAATTGTTTAAGAAAATGGGTAAGGCGTTAACCATGACATGGTCGTCCGTACTTTGCCATAAGTACGGTCACGGCAACCTCCAGATGTCTAGCAATAGTTTTGATACTAGATAAAACATTGGTCAGACGACCTCACCCACCCCATGGAATGGTCATGCGGACCTAAGTTCTCGGTATCTTGCAGCAATTGTCAACAATGTAGCTGGCGAAATGATTGACACAGTTGTGCCCTTTACCTCACACGGTCACGTGACTTATAAAATTGTTGCAATGTTTGCAATGGGTACATTATAACGAGCCTTTTATGTGATAATGGTATATGTTAGATGATAAGTCTAGTAGTTTGGCATTAATGGCCTTGTCATGTTCTAATAAGTTGCATAGAACTATAACTAGTCATTTCGGTTAGCGGGGACGGGACGCCCCGTTATGGCTCATTTATCACGTGTCGAAGGCAAAGAAACACCGCCACCACCCATGTTTATAATGCGTGGATAATTAAACACGTTGACCGTTGTGGAGGGAGCCGTTTGGATTTAAAAAAAAAACTTAAACACACTATATATATATCACACATTCCACATAAATTTATACCATTTCACCCACATAAAAACATAAATATATATCACACATCCTACAAATTTCACAAATGGAATTTCCTACAGATTCGTTTCTGATGGACACCGATAGCGATAGCTAAACGTCTTCCGACAATGAAACGCTTGAATTTTACAAGAAGGTGTATAACGAAACTGAAACAACTTCGAGCCACCAAAAGAAGAAAATGGTGGATCGTGATCGTATACATGCTAACGAAGTGTTAAGGAAGGATTATTTTGTGGAGAATCCGGTCTACAATGTCGAAACCTTTAGAGATCGGTTTCGTTTACCAAAAGATTTATTTTTAAAGATTGTTGAAGACATCGAATCAAGCGAAGAATGGTTTCAAGAACGTTACGATGGGAGGGGAAAACAAAGTTTCACGCCGATACAAAAATTCACATCCCCCATTTGCCAACTAGCGACAGGTAACCCTCCCAATGAATTTGATGAATATTTAGTTATGTCGGACAGAACTTCACGTGAATGTTTGCAATTCTTTTGTAACACGGTCATTAAATTGTATGGTAAAGAGTTTCTACATAAACCAACGAGACACGACATCACACGTATTTACGCCGCATATGAGGCTAGATGACATTTTCCAGGGATGCTCGGTAGCAACGATTGTACACATATCGAACAGAGAAATTGTCCAAGAGAGTTGCGAGGGACGTATGTTAGGGGTAACGTCAAAAGACCAACCTTCATACTTGAAGCGGTGACGTCGAATGATTTATGATTGTGGCATTCATATTTTGGTGTTCCAGGTTCAAAGAACGACATCTATGTTTTGTACACGTCGACGTTGTTTCAAAGCGTAGCAGATGGTACCACACCCTTCTGTCCATTTTATGTTAACGGAATATATTATAGACGAGGCGTTCTTCTTGTGGATGGTATCTACCCATCATGATCTGTTTTTGTGAAAGCTCTTTCATTTCCTGTCGAGGTTAAAGAAAATACGTTCAAGAGGTTGCAAGAATCGGCAAGAAAAAATATTGAGAGGGCTTTTGGTGTTTTAAAGGGTAGATGGGGCATACTAAACCGACCGGTTCGTGCGATGAATAAGAAAAAAAATACATAGCATAGTATATGCATGTATAATATTACACAATATGCTAATAAAAGAAGATGAGCGTGCAATATTTCCATATTGGGTGCCGGATCCTCCTACAAAAGTTCGCGTTCCCGAAAATGTCCAACAAGACTTGTGTAATGAAGAAATACACTTTCGGTTGATATACGATTTAATTGAACTTGTAGGTTCTTTAGGTTTGGAATTTCTAGATTCGGACGAGGAGTATGTTTTCTTTATGTATGTTTTTATTTTTATATGTTTATTTTTAAGTTGTAATCTAAAATATTTCTAGAAATATTGTTTTTTATTTAAATGAAATTTAAAATTTCAAATTTTATTGCTAATTTATAATTTAAAAAAAAATAGGTTGTTAGTTATGGAATAGTGATGGCCATTTCCACTAAAATCCATCACTAATGATGGAATAATGATTGATGACATGGCAGAACTTGATTGGGTGTTGTGAGTGATGGATTTCCATCACTAGTGTAGTGCCACTATCCCTTAGGGGAGGAGGGGTGGTTCACTAGTGATAGATTCTATCACTCTCACTCTCCAATAAAATCATGCCATGTCATCGACCAAATTTCTATCACTAGTGATAGAAATGTAGGAGGGATGGAATCACTAGTGATGGAATTCTATCACTCCCAATTTTTTTAATTTTCATTTTAAAATTAAAAATAAAACACTAAATTATAAATTTCATTAAACTTTAAAAATAAATTACATAACCAAATAAAAAAACAACTAAACGGGTGGCATCTCCCAACCCCACTTTGCGCAAATCACGCGCTTTTGTTGAATGACAATTGACTTGAACGGTTCGTCGAGATGGGCGTGGTTTTCACACAAGATTTTTAAATCATTTTGTCTTTCAATCGTTTTCAAGTGTTCCTTGTACGCCTGCTCGCGTTCAACTTTTATGGACATCATTGTTTCTTTTCTTTGTTCGGCCTTCTTGAATTGGGTTATTTTCTCCTCTTCGATTCTGAAGATCGACTCCGCCATCGCTTCCTTACCTTTGCTTGACGATTCACCACCTCGTCTGCGTCGTGGCCTTGTGGGTGTATCTTCTTCAACGGGGTCGTCAAGGGGTTGATCGGTTCGTCAAGGGGGTCGTTGTTTAAGTTCATTTCGGGCAAGTTATCCGACGCGGAAGTCGTGTAGTTCCCCGACTCGGATGTCTTTGATCTTTTCGAACTGCCTCGTTTTTTTTGGAGCCGTAGGACCACGCATGTCAACCAACTCAACAGGGACCCACTTCGGGTGATGTCTCGCAACTTCCCATGCCTCCACGTGTGGAAAAGTTCTCTTTTTGTACACTCGGCAATGCTTTGTGGGTTTCGGTTCTACAAAAAATATAAAATGTTATGTTTTTTTTAACAAATTCTGTTTTTTTTAAACTGTTTTTTTAAACTATTTTTTTATAAAACTGTTTTTTTTAAACTGTTTTTTTTATAAAACTGTTTTTTATAAAACTGTTTTTTTTAAACTGTTTTTTATAAAACTGTTTTTTTTATAAAATTGTTTTTTTATAAAACTGTTTTTTTTTATAAAATTGTTTTTCTTAAAACTGTTTTTTTATAAAACTGTTTTTTTTAAACTGTTTTTTGGTCCATGTTTCGTATCCTTGCACCGGGAAGTTGGCTAAAATGATTAATAACCCGTCTCCAAAACACATCCTTTCTTTGCTCGTTCCCATGTTTCCTACTCGCTGAGATGTGCAAATGCGCCTTCACCAAGGGTACCTCCTCCTCGCTCGTCCAAAGTTGTCGGCCGATTGGAGCGATTTCTTGAACGTCATCATTTTGTTCTTCTTCCTCTTCCTCTTCCTCCTCTTCTTCTTCCTCTTCCTCGTCAAGACTTTGTTGTGGTTCACGCCACGCGTTTGCAAAATGATGAATGAGGGTGTTGTCTTCTAGTAGTGGGTCGAGTGTGTGGGGTTGGGTTTGATACGTTTGCGATTGAAATTGGTGAGGTTGAAACTGTGGAACGAACGGTTGGTTTTGGAACGTTTGCGATTGAAAGGGTGGATATTGTTGGGTTTGAAAGGGTGGATATTGTTGGGTTTGAAAGGGTGGGACTTGGTCGGGTTCGTCTTGCAACTTAAAGCGCCTCGGCTCGCCAAGATTCGCTCGAACCTTGGGTCTTACGGGATTTTTCTTCGTACCCGAACCTCTTTTTTCCGAACCCCCACCTCTCTTGCTTGAACCTTCCATGTGTATTGTAAAATTTAGATTGAGATGTAAAATTTTGGACTTGAATTTGATAGTTTTATGATTTATTTGAGTGGGGAATGATTTATATAAAAAGCCTCTCAAAATAGTACCCCCAAACGGTAATATTTGTGCCCAAACGGTCAAAATATTCAAAATATTCAAACGGTCATTTCATAGTTCAACGCGTTATCTATTCCACGCGTTATAACATTAACGCGTTATACGAATGGCGGCGGCGGTGTAGCGTGGTGTTATCACGCGTTGTAGGGGTGGTTGATGTGTGTAAAATGCAACATATAAATCACATCAATTAAGGCATAAAACTAACCCTTTTTAAGTGCTAATGTTGGAAAAAGAGTGTTTTTGTCTTCCTTTTGTATTTTCAGGATGAAATGAGCTCAAAATCACAAAAGAAGCAAAAAGACAACTAATTCTACCATAAATACAAGAAAAGGAACAAAAGTAGACTGCCCGGACCCTCAACGACACCTCCCAAAGCAAAGGAGAAGAAACAGAGTCTGAACACGCCCCGTGTCCAGCGAACACGGGGGCGTGCCCAGGAAGCAGCAGAAAAGACAAACCAGTAGAAGCTTCCATTGCCCACCACGGGGCCGTGTCCAGCGGGCACGGGGGCGTGGTGAAAGTACAGCAGGCGCATTAATTGTAATTCGCAATTACAATTAATGAAGAGAGAGAATGTCAGACGGACACGAGGCCGTGTCCAGCGGACACGGGGCCGTGTCCAGCCTTCTATTCAGCCTATAAATAGAGGAGCTTGGCTTCATTTTCTCTCATCCCTTGGCACACCACCTCTCTCACACCTCATCTACCACCCACCACCACCATAACACCATCATCTACCACCATCATCCATTGTCCATCGTAGAGTGTGTGAGTCGTCTCGGGATCCAAGATTGATCGTAAGAGTTCTTGACAATCAAGGCCATGTTTGCCTAAGTCTCTTACATCACTTGGTGAAGACAAGTGTTTAGTATAATACTTTTTATTTTTAATCTTTTGCACTTTTTATTTGGTTTTGTATTAATGACTTTAATAACTAGTTACTTATGTTGAAGGTGATCTATTCTTATCGTTTGTCCGTGGTGTCTTGGCATTATTTTACTGTCTATATAAAATAAAAGATTTTCACCATTCATATCTCCACGGTCTATATGGAGGTATGTTGGCTACCTGGTCGGGGGTTAATGGAACGGTTTGGTAAGGGTCTTGCCCTTGTTCAGCGTTTAGAGGTCCTGCTTGGGACCTGGGTCAAATTTAGTAGGATCTCCTTCAATGCCCATAGGTATTGGATGGCGGGGATCCAAACTCTTTGACCCCCTCATAAGTTAACTACTATTAATACTATAACCCGGCTATTTAGGACTGTATCCCTGCTGACTCAGACTACTTAGCCGAGGGTAACGTCACCGCCAAAAGCGGGGCCTACCACAATTTGCATTAATAACTTAATTCATTATCTTTCAATAATCCGACCCTTTAGGATTGTATCCTTGCTGACTCAAACTACTGGGTTGAGGGTAACGTCGCCTTCAAAAGAGGGGCCTACTACAATAACTAAGATAATCTCTTAAACAAGTGCAAAAGTGCAAAAATAATCAAAGGTTATACTAATACACATGTAGGATCCAAGTGATTCATCTTGTCTATCTGTTTTTATTTTATTTTTATTTTTCAGCATTTAGTTAGTTTTTATTTTCTTAGTTTAAAAACATTTCTCTAACCTTTTTTATTTGATTAGACGTTGAGGATAAACCGGTATTAAAAGCTCTTGTGTCCTTGGACGACCTCGGTATCTTACCAACACTATACTACGTCCACGATGGGTGCACTTGCCCATATGTGTGTTTAGTGTTAGTGAATATCGTGTTTTATAAATTTAAAACTTGGCTAAAAGTGTAAAAAGGGGCTTAAATACTCATCAAAATAATATTACACTACACACGCATCAAGTTTTTGGGGCCGTTGCCGGGGACACAAGGATTTTAAGAAAGTTAGGAATCAGCGGCCTAATCATATTTTTATTTTTCTTTAATTTTTTAGGATTTTTTCTTAGTTTTTAGCTTCTGCAGAGCTCAACACGGGGCCGTGCCCGCTGAACACGCCCCGTGCTCAATCATTGGAACTGGCAATCCTGTTTTAAGTCAGACAGTAGGCTGAACACGGAGCCGTGTCCACTCAACACGCCCCCGTGCCCAAGATTCAGTTGCTGAAAACAGAACCGTTAGATCCCGGCGGTTGATAATTTCTGACACAAACATGAGTGATAGTAATTCTTTTTACTTTCGGCACTCTTATGGTTTGTGGTGTCGAATATGTGGAGGCGAACATGAGGAATTAAAATGTTTTTTCCTCACTTATAGGCCCCACTATATAGACCCACCGATTCCTTGTAACCTTAAGAGGGGCGAAAGTAAAAATAAGCACTATTTCTCCCTCGAATGCACCCAGCCAGATATTCTAGGAGAAATGCTCCTTGACGAGTTATTTCAACTAGAAGAACTACTTCTCAATTGGTCAAAAGAACTTAGGAAGGATTTTTTAGATCCATCCCAAGACGATGACCATGAGAAAATGTTGGAACCGCATTCCGACAACCTCGTTGCTCCCGAAAATACCTTCTTACCTAGAAAAGACGCGGACGATAGTCGTCCCTGTGCCGATTGTGCCGTGAAGGACTCCCCATCGACTTCGTTCGATGCATACATAGACCTGAGCGATTCGGCATACACCTTCTTTAACGAGAGCCCGGGAAAGGGTTGGACTTGTCCACCTAGAATGAAAATAGGAATTACCCTCACCGACAACCTCTTGCGTTCTCGCCTTAGTATAGGACAATTAAGGTATCTTAGGCACTTTGGGGTTGTTCCAACAAGTCAAGAGCCACCCGATATAGATTAGCTCCTTAGTAAAGACAAAACTTCATAAAACAACTTTCCGACACGGGGCCGTGCCCGGCTAACATGCCCCCGTGTCCACCAAAAGATTCCCTTCTGATCAGAACGTCAGAATACGGACAAACTGTGTCAGAATTTTATCTGCACACGGGGCCGTGTCCAGCGGACACGGGGCCGTGTCCAGCAGGCTGTCGTTTTCTATAAATGCAGCCAAAAATCCTGCACATTTGGACCAACTTGGGGACAGAGATTTGAAGGAATCTTCTCTCAAACAATCCTAGGTAAGTCTAAAAGAAGTTTCCAACAACCCATCTTGTCCTTTCCTCTTCTAGACATTTCCTTCTTCTTCATCTTTCTTCAAGAACTACCATGAAAAGTTTGAATTTTCAATCTTTGTGGTAGGGAACAATGAGTTTTGATCATGGAATCTTGGTAAAAACATGTTATGTAACATTGTTTAGAGTTATTTACTGTCAAAAAGCTTGCATAAACTCAGGAAATAACTTAAAAACCCAAGATTCCTTGCTCCAAAATTCTGCAGAAAGATGAACACGGGGCCGTGCTCAATGAGCACGGGGCCGTGTCCAGAAACTGTTTCGTCATATAAACTGCTTTTGGTTTATTTTTCGTAGAATGGCGAGTGAAAACAGCGAAAAATCATCCGTTCATTCCTCAAACAGCCGAAGGGGAAGGAGGCCCTCCGTTGAAGCTACACTTGTGCACTACGTGATAGCACTGAGGGAAGCTCTCGACGAAATGACGTCAGTAGAGGAGGTCCTCATTGACCGTATTAACGATCTTACAATGGGACTTGAAAGCAGCTTCCAAGAGATTAACCTTTTGCACCAAAGGTTAAACATTTTGGTAGCACCTCCTATGGAACCAGTCCTTCCACAACAAGACTGGAACTTGGCACTCGGTGTTAACAACCCTACCGGGTGGGGAGACTTTCCCGCAGAACCTCCTATGGAAAACCCACAAGAAGTTCCAACGGAAGTTGAAACTCCTCAAACTAATGCGAACGAGCCCTCTTTTCTCCTTCCAAGGGAGGTAGAGGAGTGGCTTGCCGACATATGAGGAGAACCACACCCGAAAGGAGGAGTTCTACAAAGCCTTATCTAACCAAGATTAGTAGCTTCTTGGAAATTTTGCTAAATTAAAATAAAACATAGGGCTAGAACTCCATAAGTTTAATATTTATGTAATTTTTATCTTTATGTAATGTCTCTCTATTAGCAATGTTATGATGGTTTTTAAGATTGATGGTTGTTTTGAGAATAAAACACACTCATGGTGGTAATGGATGAAAAAGGGAACGAGAAAAATGGAACCATGCACGAAGAACAGGGCAACCCGACAAAAATCTCCATCACAGAAGGCTCAACACGGGCCGTGCCCAACCAACACGGCCCCGTGCTGAGCCCCCTGCAGAAAATCACCCAGTTCAGGTAACTGGACACGGGCCGTGTTCAGCGGACACGCCCCCGTGTCCAGGCTTCTGTTTCAATTCTGTAATTTTTGTTACTGGCACTTGACCACGGGGCCGTGCCCGGTCAACACGGGGCCGTGTCCAGGATGCCAGTAACATAAATCTTTGCTTTTTAACCCACTTTTACACATTCTAATCAACCAAAAACTTTATTTTTGGACACATTGAGGACAATGTGTAATTTAAGTGTGGGGGGGGGATGCTAAAACCTTGAAATTTTGCAAAATCCTAAACACAAGCCTTACACAAAACTCTATTGGAACCGCTAAACACCCCAAATTTTTTCAAAAACTTTTTCATTTTTTTATTTACTTGCCTTAGTTTAAGTTGGGAATAACAAGTTCTAAAAAGGTTATATTTTTACAAGTTTACAACCGATAGCGTCATGATAAAAAGAACCAACACAAGAAAATTATGAAACGGCATGACAAGCTTAGTTAAAAATTCGATTATATATACTTGGTCACATTAAAAACCCATTCCCACAAAAGTGAGTTTTGAGCCTTTATTGAGCATAAAAATACACATATTTAGATTAAATGCTCATTTTTCGTTTCTTGTGTGAATAGCCGCTCGGTTCTTACAAATCTAGAACTTGCCACGACGATACATTCCCGGTCCTTACCAACTTAAACCCAAGTAAGTAAATGATGGAGGCATTAGGACTAACCATTTTTCTTTCAAAACCATTATTTTTCATTTTTTTTACCTACCCAAAATCCCCCTAGATAGCCCCTTTGAGCCTAAACCTTTCATTTCATTACCCCAAAACCCTTTTTACCCACCAAAAACCTTTTTATTTTTTTCACCATTTATTTTAGTAACAAGCTCGCTTTTTCGTAAACTCACCTTTTTATGTGACGATGAAAAAAAAAATGATGATGAAGTCAAAAACAAACAAAAGCTATAAAAGCTTGTTTGGAGAAATACTTCAAAATAAAAAAGTCACTAAAAACAAGGTACTTCACGAAAACCGACGCTTGTTACGATTTTCGCCCTTTTTACTAACCACTAACCAACCACCCACCTTTAACCCAAGCCTAACCCTTCACCCCAAAAGTCCTCTTGATATTTACAAAGGTAAAAAGTTAAAAGGAGGAGGATTGATTGCTTGGCAAGCCTATGGAAGGCGTAAGTTCCATGCCGCTCTCGAGTGATTCACTAAAAATATACACCTTCGGCCGATTGTTGAGTGATCTCCCGTGAGGTATGTGAACTTGTATATAAATGGAATTTTAATAAGGCATGCTATGCCCAAATAAGTAATTTATCTTATGAAAAGTTCAAAATAAACCATAACGAATAGGATTGTAAATAAATAAAAATAAAACCTATAAAAACCTTGGATTCCCGACACTCTAGGACAAGCTAAAAAACATCTCTTCTACCTATTCCATTTGGGAGTGTAAGCCACATTTAAAGAGTTTTGCTTGAGGACAAGCAAAAGTTCAAGTGTGGGGGTATTTGATGTGTGTAAAATGCAACATATAAATCACATCAATTAAGGCATAAAACTAACCCTTTTTAAGTGCTAATGTTGGAAAAAGAGTGTTTTTGTCTTCCTTTTGTATTTTCAGGATGAAATGAGCTCAAAATCACAAAAGAAGCAAAAAGACAACTAATTCTACCATAAATACAAGAAAAGGAACAAAAGTAGACTGCCCGGACCCTCAACACCATCATCCACCACCATCATCCATTGTCCATCGTAGAGTGTGTGAGTCGTCTCGGGATCCAAGATTGATCGTAAGAGTTCTTGACAATCAAGGCCATGTTTGCCTAAGTCTCTTACATCACTTGGTGAAGACAAGTGTTTAGTATAATACTTTTTATTTTTAATCTTTTGCACTTTTTATTTGGTTTTGTATTAATGACTTTAATAACTAGTTACTTATGTTGAAGGTGATCTTTCCTTATCGTTTGTCCGTGGTGTCTTGGCATTATTTTACTGTCTATATAAAATAAAAGATTTTCACCATTCATATCTCCACGGTCTATATGGAGGTATGTTGGCTACCTGGTCGGGGGTTAAGGGAACGGTTTGGTAAGGGTCTTGCCCTTGTTCAGCGTTTAGAGGTCCTGCTTGGGACCTGGGTCAAATTTAGTAGGATCTCCTTCAATGCCCATAGGTATTGGATGGCGGGGATCCAAACTCTTTGACCCCCTCATAAGTTAACTACTATTAATACTATAACCCGGCTATTTAGGACTGTATCCCTGCTGACTCAGACTACTTAGCCGAGGGTAACGTCACCACCAAAAGCGGGGCCTACCACAATTTGCATTAATAACTTAATTCATTATCTTTCAATAATCCGACCCTTTAGGATTGTATCCTTGCTGACTCAAACTACTGGGTTGAGGGTAACGTCGCCTTCAAAAGAGGGGCCTACTACAATAACTAAGATAATCTCTTAAACAAGTGCAAAAGTGCAAAAATAATCAAAGGTTATACTAATACACATGTAGGATCCAAGTGATTCATCTTGTCTATCTGTTTTTATTTTATTTTTATTTTTCAGCATTTAGTTAGTTTTTATTTTCTTAGTTTAAAAACATTTCTCTAACCTTTTTTATTTGATTAGACGTTGAGGATAAACCGGTATTAAAAGCTCTTGTGTCCTTGGACGACCTCGGTATCTTACCAACACTATACTACGTCCACGATGGGTGCACTTGCCCATATGTGTGTTTAGTGTTAGTGAATATCGTGTTTTATAAATTTAAAACTTGGCTAAAAGTGTAAAAAGGGGCTTAAATACTCATCAAAATAATATTACACTACACACGCATCAGTGGTATAACGGACCACCCCGTGTCCTCTTAGGAGGGTAGTGGTGGTCATCACTCACACTCACTCACAACTTCCAATCATGTTTCGCCATCTCATCAAGCATTATTCCATCACTAGCGATTGATTTTAGTGGAAATACCCATCACTTACCACCACACCCAACAATTTCCCTCACCGCACCCAACAATTTCCCTCACCACCCAACACTTCTTCACGTGTGATATATTCAACCCGTTTTCATTTTGACGCGTTATACATTTGAGTGGCGGTGATGTTTGAGATTGTATAACGGGGGAAGGATCCACTAAAAAGTGAATTTTGCCTAAGTAGCCTAAGAAGGATTGTGATAATGACATGTGGCACTCCTAATAAGTAGGAATGAAGGGCATTTTGGTCCTTATAAATAGGAGTGAAAATGACATGTGGCACCCCTTTTGTTTTTTAAAAATACAACAAAAAAGTTTAGTACAAAAAAATCTAGCACAAAAAAATTAGTACAAAAAAATATAGCACAAAAAATGTAGTACAAAAAAATATAGCACAAAAAATTAGTACAAAAAATATAGCACAAAAAAATCTAGTACAAAAAAATATAGCACGAAAAAATTCAGCAAAAATTGTAGTACAAAAAAATCCAGCACAAAAAATTAAGAAAAAAAAATACAGCACAAAAAATTTAGCACAAAACTAGATATATTGATGGTTTGATTAAGAGTAAAATGAATTCAAATAATTTGATCCCGAAATTGTTTCAATACACATTATGCTTCTGGTTTTTTCGTTTTCTAAGCGGACAAACAATTACATCAGGTTGTTTGCGGGTAAAAGGGCGTATGACTCTTAAGAGATGTATGAGCAAGAATAATACATACATGCATGCATATTGCAAAACTAACAAAACGGAGATACATATATATATATATATATATATATAGAGTTAAAACAAATATATAGCCTTCTCTTTCCAGTAGTTTCTTGATCATTAGCTCCATGTAGATTACCAAAGTGTGCCTATTTCATGTTGTTCTTTCAAAGCTGCCACCGATTTGATTTGCATGTGCAACCATTCTGGTGATGATCCATTACTGTACAAAAATCCAGCACAAAAAATGTTATACAACATAGAAATACAACACATTTTAGTGGGTTTTTTAGTCTTCATATTTTATATAGCAATATGGTACTCAAATTAAAGATAAAAAGACGCTCGATTTTATGGTGAAATTTTTATGAAAAAGTAATGTCGTATAAAAAAAATTATGAACGTTTAAAAAAGGGGGGTGAAATATGCATGTGCCTTGCATGTGGAGAGAGAAAGTCCATAAATAGGATTTTACCAACATACCCTTACACTCCTCCTTTCTCCTACACTTTCATCTTAACCATTGATTTGAAAAATAAATGGCTAACGAGTTATAATTCATCATCACAGGGTAAAAGTTTTCCACCCTGGTCCCCTCATATCGATACATGAAGGGTATGTTTGGCATGGAGCTTTTAGGAGCTTCTAGCTTTAAGTTTTTAAGAAAAAGCTCCTACTTAATAAAAAGTCTTGTTTGGTTGAAGGAGCTTTAAGCTTTTAGGTTAGGAGCTTGAAGCTTTTGGTTGAACGCTACTACTAGTAGCGTTTAGAAGGAGCTACAAGCTTTTAGGGAAAAATGACTATTTTAACCTCTCAAAATAAGAAACTTTTTAATGCACCAACTTTCTAAATTTTTAGTTATGTCCGTTTTGGTAATTTTATACATTTTATTAAAAGCTCCAGCTACTCTACCAAACACCAAATATACCTAAAAAGGTACAGCTACTAGCTACCAGCTACAGCTACCAGCTTCCAGCCACCAGCTACTAGCTTCTAGCTTTCAGCTACCAGCCACCAGTTACTTTTGCCAATCATACCCGAAGTGTTATTTAATATACTAAATGATAGGCCTAATAATTCATTCTTAATGAAATATAATGCACCCACCACCACCACCATTGAAGCTTGCGGGTGTCAACGACAAGACATGTATGTATGCCCATTTCAAGTATACTTAATTCTAAAACCACCAATTCCGACATAGTAGTTATCACCAAATTAACAAGAAATGGATGGCAAGTTGAATCTATGATGTTTGACAAATTGTAATAATAACCTAAGTGATCTGTTAGGTTAATTGGAACAGAATAGTTGTTAATCAAATTAGGATTTACTATTTGTTTCAAAATGTACACATGAACAATAACAACATGCTGGAATTCACAATTAAATTTCTAGTTACATATAACTCGAAAACTTTGTAGGGCGCAAATAAAGGGCTTCACTCTTCAATGTCTTACATTATAATCAAATCATGAGTGACTACATATTCTCTTATTACATATTACTCCAAACTCAGTAAGGCAAAAATCATTTCATGATCAAAATGACAAAAAAAAAGCACTCTAAAAATGAAGAGAAATAAAAAAGTAGTACAGGAATACCAAAGTTAAAAAAGAAATAAAAACGTAAAATATAAAGGGTGATGATCTATGGCATTAGTAGACTCCTGATAATGGAAGCTTGGGTGGAGTCTGTGTTATCCAGCAACTCCGAGAGACGCTCACTTAAGTCTTCAACCTCCCTGTGCAAGCTTCTAATGTAGCTGCATGTGTCTTGTAACACCCTCGCTGCTGATACCTGCGGCCCATCAATCGTATCCATATTTCCAGTAATCAATTTCAAGATTCTTTAAATATATTACTCCTTAAATATTATATTGCTCATCACTATTATAAAATTGACTTATAAAAAGTTGATCCATAGTTGATCTACAGATTATCGTGCATACCATCCAACTGTATATTAAGAATGGTTACCAGGTGTCTTTTGGTGGTCATTCGAAATATATATTTAAAGATTGAAATTTCAAAATATCCGTAACTGTTTACGGATCTTAGATGGAAGTCTAAGCCGTTAATTTTTCCTTAATACATCCAAAATGTAAAGAAAAATAACTTCTAAAGCTCTCGGTCCATTTGTTGATAAGATTTTGCTTAGGATTTCTTTCAAGCACTTCAGTATTTGTAAGGTAAGAGCAAATTTAGGACGGAAAATTAGTTGGTGATCACAAAATTTGAAAATAACATTCTATACATGTAAGATCTGTAAAAATCTTGGGATAATATTAGTTTCTGATGGATAAGTACCTTGTCGGAGCACCGATTGCGGATTTCAGGAAGAAATTGGTGCAGTTTAGAAACAAGATCGGTGATCTGTTCATCAGTGATCATAGTAGATGCTGACTGCCTAGATCTTGATCTTCTGCTCGACATTTTTTCTTGGGATTTAAGTTAATAATATTATTGGAATCAGGATCACAGAGGTTGGAATACAGATGCACAAAAAGGAAGATGAATGCATGAGTGAAACCTGTGGCTGTGCTTCAGTTTAAATACCTTCCATCCTCACTCTAAGAGGACAGATGAGTTCAAAATATTAAATCTAAGTCAGGAGAAGCAATTTAAATTTTAAATATTATGCTTGTGTATTTAATTAACATAAGGAGTGTGTGTTTACTAACCAAAAGATATCTTATTATCTTGACAGCTATGAAAGAAGTTTAATAATTGTTTATTTGAGTTTAGAAATCTAGAAATTGAATAATGAAATTCTACGTAGATCACACAACTCACATAATGAAATTCTAAGTAAGCATGATATAGACGAAACAAAACTCACATAGTAGTATATATAGACACACACACATAACTCATCGGGTCGAGGTGGGCAACCTCATGCGGATCATTCAGAATGTGAAGTTTGCGGGTGAACAAGATAAGTAGAAGTGGCATAATGATGAAGGCCAGAAGTTCTCTACGAAGAACATTCGTTGGGAGTTGGCGCTTAAAGGTACGGTACGGAGCGACAATGACCCTTTCAGATGGAACTCTTGGGAGCCGAACAAGGTGAATTATTTGGGGTGGAGAGCAGAGTTGGGTAAGCTTCCGTCGAAGTTGGCGCTGCTTAACCGGGGCATGTCTATTCCTAATTTGTTATGCAGTAGGTGCGGAATCGCGGATGAATTGAAAGATCACATTTTTGTCACTTGTCTTTGGGCTAGAAGCGTTTGGTGGAGCGTTTTTAGATGGCTGAAAATCCAACTATGTGTGACGAGACTTCAGTTAATCAACTTCTGGAGCATGTGCAATCCCAAGTAGGCTCAAAACGATGGAAAAAAATGACCCATATGGTGACACTTGGATGTTTATGGAGTCTTTGGTTGGCCCAACGTGAAAAGGAGTTTGAAGGGGTATGGTCCCTTAAAGCCGCGCAAACCTCCTCCCAGGTTGCGCGTGAGACCATACTCCTTACTTCAGTAAACTTATTAATAAGGTCCTCGCGCGCCACACTCCACGTTCTGATCTCCCCGCGCGAGGCACAGCCCTCAAGAGGCTCAGATATCAGCACTTAGCATGAAACGTTGGAACAAATGAGCATACTAATCCCGCGCGGGTTAGTTTGCTGTCCAACAAGAACCACACAGTAAGGAAGCGCACGGCTACCTACAGTGGTACACAAGGTACAAGTGGCAGTAAAAGGAGCCAATGAGCGTCCAGCAGGCTCTGGTCAATCGTGCGCCACGATCGTCTGACGAGAAGTACACAAGGACGCCTACGTGGCACCAATCAGAGGACGGAGACAACTGTCCCACGATCTCCACTTGTCTGCTGATGACAGAAGGACAACAAGGCCGACAGCAGTGACACGTGGCTCCAATCAAGGTGCGCCAGCACCGAGGAACGTCTAGAAGCCACTAGGCGGTCGACGCCAGTGAGACAA
This sequence comes from Helianthus annuus, assembly GCF_002127325.2. NCBI lineage: Eukaryota > Viridiplantae > Streptophyta > Magnoliopsida > Asterales > Asteraceae > Helianthus > Helianthus annuus. The sequence continues at coordinate 80,579,951 of NC_035434.2, read as the reverse complement.
AGAGCATATCCGTTTTGTTGTCCGCTTCCGGCCCAAGGCCCATCAGCCCATAACCCCTTACACCTCTCCGGCTATAAATAGAGACCTCATTCCACAGGTTAAACATTCTATTCCCTCTACTCTCACTCTTAGCTCTTAATTACTCTCAAAGCAGTTGCTTATTCTCACGCCGGAGCCTGGTTAAGAGGGAAACCCCCACATTCCCCTCTTAACGAGTAACGGTGTTCTGTTTTGCAGGATCGATTATCAAGTCGGAGCTCAAATATCCATAAGAAGATTAACCATTATGAAAGGAACATAAACCAATCTAATTAACTCCCTAATTAGATCAGTGTTTCTTCATTGGACCCACCGATTTTTTCCTATAACCACCCTCATCTTCTTTTATTTGAGCCTTTGACATCTTTTTCATCCTTCGACTATGGCTGGTCAAGGAACCATTCCAGAGTTCGGTTCCGGAACCAACTCTAACACGGCGTTGGGCGAAGGAATCCAAAACTTCCAAGCCCAACAAATCGAAGAAATCGGCGAAGTTGAAATCACCAATACTGGGGGTCCGCGCGGGAGCATCACCCGCATCACCCAAGTGGTCACCCCAGGGAACAACGGAGAAGGACCTTCGAACAAAGCGCCAGCTCAAAATGTATCTGCATTACTAGGCTTACCAGAAGGCGAAACCCCAGCCTCGTGGTATGCCAAGAACATCGCCACCATCAATGCAGCATACCAATCGCTGATCGCGCAGCAAGCAGTTTTGACGGCAGAACCGTCCTTGGTCACCCCTCAGAGTCAGGGGGTGCGCCAAATGCCCCCGCCAGCCAATCTACAAGGCAGAATCAACAGGCCTCCCCCTACAAGACGTTTAAGCGTACAAGACACGCGCGATACAAGAGGGGAAACAGATAGTTACTACGACTATCCGTCGAACCTTCAACGAGGCCCTGTTCACAGCCGGCTCACGCCGCGCAACATGAACAACGAATGGGAAGAAACGGACCGGTATGATCCCACATGGGAAGGTGACGAGGAATCGTCAGTCTTTAATCGTTTACCAAAAAACCATGAGTACTACAAGCCAAGACAACACATTGGCTATACAGAAGAAGCTGCGGAGCACTCCAAGTTTATCCCGAAAATTGCACTCGCGCCGCTTTCACGAGAGAAGCTACCCCCGACTGTCGGGAAATTCAACGGATTGACTGATCCAGACGATCACGTCAGAACATTCACGAGTGTGGGCTGCATGGGAGGTTGGAACATGCCCATGTGGTGCCACCTGCTCATTCAAACTCTTACCGGGGCGGCTCGCGCCTGGTTTGACAGCCTTCCGCCCGGGAAGATTAAATCATGGACAGATTTCAAGACGCAATTCTTGAGCTACTTTAGCCAACAACGTCGCTACCAACGCGACACAGCCGAAGTAGAAGATATTTGGCGAAGAGATGGTGAAGGTCTGGAGGACTTCATCACGCGTTTTAACAAAGAATGTCTGGAAATAGGCGGCGTCAGTGAGCAACTCATGCGCTGTCACTTCAAAAAGGCCATACGCTGCGATAGTCTCATTAGAACCATCACAGGCAAAGATGGAATGCCAAAGGAGTGGGATAAACTAATGGAAGCCGCAAAAATCGTCGCGCAAACTGAGGAGTCCCTTGCTGGTGGAAAGGGCTACTACCCTGAAGATCGATTCTCAAGAGGAAGTACGCGCGACAACAACAACAAGCGTAACAAATACAAGAGTAATGACTGGAAGTCTGAGAGACCAAGAGGCCGCGACGACAGACCGCGCTACAGAGAAGATGCGCGAGAAACGATTGACCGAATTGGTTACAAGAAGGCGGTCAGAGACGACAATCGTGACAAACACTGGACTCCGCTCACAAAAACGCCAAAGGAGGTATTGATGACGGAAAATCACGATTTCAAGGCTCCCAGGCCAATGACAAACAAGAAAGGGCAAGACCCCAACTTGTACTGCGATTTTCACAAAGATTCAGGGCACCTGACCGACGACTGTTATAGCTTGCGCCAAGAAATCGAGAGAGCGCTCAAAAGCGGTAAGCTAAGCCATTTAGTGAAGAATGTACGCAAGGAAACCCGTCAACTCCAGCGCCACGACGAAGGTAACCACAAAAAGGTCCGACGACTAGAGACTCACATGGTCAACGGACCCAGGTATAGCGCGAAAGAGAAAGGTAAACACCCCTATGAACCTTCTTGGCAAGAGCAGCAGGTTATATTTCCGGTAGTGCGCGGCGGACCTCGCGCCACGCGTCCCGTCGTCATTACCGGTATAATCGGGCATTATGAAACTGACTACATATTCATAGACCCGGGAAGTACTGCCGACATCATTTACGAACAGTGTTTCAATCAGTTGGATGAGGAGGATAAAGCGAGACTCGAGCCAGTCGATTATCCTTTGTCTGGATTTTGCAACGAGATGGTTTTTCCACTCGGACAGATCAGTTTCCCCGTCACGCTCTCTGACGGGAAACACTCAAGAACAACAAATGTGAACTTCATGGTAATGCCAGTGAAATCGAGGCATGATGTGCTTATTGGGAGGGAAACACAAGGCGAGCTAAACATGGTGACTTCAACGCCCCATTCTGCGATAGGTTTCCCAACCAAGACAGGAGTAGCAATCATATATGCCAAGAAAGAAGTAATGTCAACTGAAGAGCTGCACCCAACAAAGGCGGCGAAGGACTCCACGACCGAGCCAGAGAAATGGGTTTTAAACCGAAAATACCCAGAGCAGACTGTGACAATTGGCCACGCCATTTCGTCAGACATCAGAACACGTCTAAAGCAACTGCTGTTTCGAAACATGGATATATTTGCCTGGACCCCGGCAGACATGACCGGTGTCCCGCGCAACATCACCGAGCATTGCTTAAACACGTACCCCTCTGTCGAGCCAAAGGTCCAAAGAATGCGCAGCCTAGGAGCAGACAAGACGAAAGCAATGAACGAGCAAGTATGTGAGCTGCTCAAAGCCGGGATCTTGCGAGAGGTAAGATATCAGAGTTGGGTTGCGAACCCAGTGATGGTCGAAAAGTCAAACGGCGGATGGCGCATGTGCGTGGATTACACCGATCTCAACAAGGCGTGCCCAAAGGATTGCTATTCCTTGCCTGAGATCGATAAAAAAATAGATTCTCTTGCGCCATACCGATGGAAGTGCTTTTTGGATTGCTACAAAGGGTACCATCAAGTTCAGATGAAGCTAGAGGATGAAGACAAGACAGCGTTCAGAACTGATCTTGGAATCTTCTGCTACACAAAGATGCCTTTCGGCCTGAAGAATGCAGGCGCGACATATCAACGCTTGATGGACAAGACCTTCGCAGGTGACATCGGAAAGCATATTGAGGTTTACATCGATGATCTAGTGGTTAAAAGTCCCGAGGAGGACCAAATGTTGAAAGACATCGAAAAAACGTTCAATTTATTGCGCAGCGTAAATATGAAGCTAAATCCAGCCAAGTGTTCTTTTGGCATGGAAGAAGGGAAGTTTCTAGGCTTCATTATCACAAACGGCGGTTTCAAGGTGAATCCAGAGAAAGTACAAGCTATAGAACGAATGCCCTCACCGCGAAACATCAAAGAAATGCAACGACTGGCCGGCCGACTGGCCGCGCTTAATCGTTTTCTCTCCAATCACGCCGCAAAGTCGTATCCCTTCATTAGCACGTTGCGCAATTGTGTGAAGAAACAAGAGTTCAAATGGACCCCGAAGGCCGAAACAGCTTTTCAACAAATGAAAGCGTGTCTGATCGAACTCCCTACCCTGACTGCTCCATTTGAAAAAGAACCCCTCGTACTGTACTTGTCCTCCTCGGATAAGGCAATAGGGTCAGTATTATTGGTCGATAGAAATGGAGTACAAACCCCGATCTACTATGTCAGCAGGGTACTCACTGACCCAGAAACAAGATATTCCACAATGGAAAAGCTGGTTCTTGCGCTATTACACGCCTCCCGAAGGCTGCGCCGATACTTCACAGGCCATGTGATAACTGTGCTTACAAACTTCCACATCGGCACTATACTACAGAAGCCTGAGACATCAGGCAGGTTGGCAAAATGGGCCATTGAACTGGGAGGCCATAACATCTTGTACAGGCCACGACCAGCCATTAAGGGTCAGGTCCTAGCCGGCTTCATCACAGAAGTGCCGGCCGATAAAATCAAGGAGTGCGAGCTGATAGAGACTCCCGAGAAAGATGCAACAGATGAAACTTGGATGCTTTACACCGACGGGGCATCAAATGAAGATGGCGCGGGAGCAGGATTGCGCCTAGTGAGCCTAGAGAATCACGAGTTTACTTACGCCATTAAGTTGGACTTCAAAAACACCAACAACGAGGCTGAGTACGAAGCATTTCTGGCAGGCTTACGCCTCGCCATCAAAATGGGAGCCAAAAGCTTGCGCGCGCATGTTGACTCACTCCTGATAGCCAGTCAAGTAAATGGCATATACGACGCGAAGGGAGAAGTCATGGCTTTATATCTGGAACAAGCGAAAGAATTGCTCCAACAATTCAAATCTCACAAGGTTATACACATCAATCGCTCCGAAAACAAGCCAGCTGATGCCTTGAGCAAGCTTGCCTCGACTTCCTTTCAACATCTTGCCAAAGATGTAAGGATAGAGGTACTCAAGAATCCATCGGTGCTGCTGCGACAAGTGAATGTGATCGAAACGGGCCAACCTTCATGGATGACCCCGATAATCCAGTACTTGCAAGAAGGGGTACTCCCTGAAAACAAAGCGGAAGCGAGGAAGATCCAAAACAAAGCCCTACACTATGAAATGAACGGTGGTATTTTGTACCGAAAGTCCTTCCTAGGGCCACTACTGCGCTGTGTGGACCCCCAGGATGCGAACTACCTGATAAGGGAGATCCATGAGGGGATCTGCGGCATTCACTCCGGACCACGGATGGTTGTCGCGAAGATCATGAGCGCCGGTTACTACTGGCCTGGTATGCATGTCGACGCACTGAAGGAGATCCGCAAATGTGACTCTTGTCAGAGGCATTCTCCAAAAACATTGCGCCCCAAGAACGATCTTATCCCCGTATCCACTGCATGGCCCTTCCAGCAGTGGGGAATTGACATGGTGGGACCCTTCCCGGATGCTCCCGGCGCCGTAAAATTCATCATAGTGGCTGTCGATTACTTCACAAATTGGGTGGAGGCCAAAGCCCTTGCATCCACCACAGCTATGATTGTGCGCAAGTTCATCTGGGAGCACATCATATGCAGATTTGGCCTCCCGCTCAAGATTGTAACAGACAATGGCACCAACTTTGCCTCAGAAGACCTCAAGAAATGGATGAAGGAGATGAAAATTGAACATACGTTCACATCTGTTGTGCACCCCCAAGGCAACGGACAAGTCGAAAGCGTGAACAAATGCATTGTCGACGGAATAAAGGCCAGACTGGGCACAAAGCGACGAGGCTGGGTAGATGAGCTCCCTAGCATCCTATGGGCTCATCGAACCATGCCCAAAACGAGTACCGGCGAGACCCCTTTTAGCTTGGTTTATGGCTCAGAGGCGGTTATCCCGGCGGAGATTGGCCTACCCTCACCACGCATGACAGCGGTCAACACAATTGACAATGAAGCGGAAAGACGCCTTGACTTGGACTTGTTAGAAGAAAGGCGCGAAATCGTGCGAATCAAAGAGGCCAAGTACAAGACCCAGCTAGAAAGGTACTACAACACAAGGGTCCGCATCTGTACCTTCACCCCAGGGGAATACGTCTTCCGCGACAATGAAGCGTCAAATGCGGAACGTCCAGGAAAGTTGACACCTAAATGGGAAGGCCCATATCTGATCCACGAGGTCCTGGGCAAAGGGGCCTACAAGCTACGTACCTTCGATGGCCACATCTTACCGCGAACATGGAACGCGCAACAACTGCGCAAATGTTATATGTAATCAACTTCGGCCTTGCGCCCCCTCTTTACTTTCCTACGTCGGCTATACGCCATTAGCAATCAATGTACGAAGGCCTAAGCGCCAATTTCTGATTTAATGAAAGCATACGACATGTTCTCTATTACCTTTTTTCGTTACAAATGCATGCTAAACTTTTGATTAGCGCGAAAACACTCCAGCATTTCAGAGTTTGTTAAACAAGAGCCGCCTCCAAGGTCCTCCGCGAACTAAGCGCGAGACCGGGCGGCCACTTTTTACTTAAAAAACACTTCCATTTATTCGAGCTAATTTAACCTAAGTTTTGACAGCAATGCAATAATTGCAACGGAAAAAACGAAAGCGATTCATATAATAAACTTGCGCAACAGCGCAGCATTTACAGTCAAGTTGCAAAAGACAATTACAAGGCACAAACGCCTATCAACAACCTATTCTATTCATCGCGTCGATCACCATCATCATCTCCGTCATCCTCACCATCGTCATCGTTGCCATCATCATCACCATCTCCACCGTCATCACCAGCTGGTTCTTCATCGGATAATTCGACGGTAACTGGTGGATCGAGGACTGCTTTAAGACGCTGACACCAGTCGTCTTTCTTCAAAGATTCCACAACCAGATCCATGATAGGCAAGGTAAGGTTGTCATACGAGTTTTCAGCATGTGCAAGCGCAGCATCAGCATGTTCAGTCACCGAGCAGTGGCTTACATCAAATTCTTTCCCTAGCATCTGCTCAACGTGACTGGCACATTCCAAGTAACCTCCTCGATGACCCACCGCACGCGCCGCATCCGTGAGAGCAGCAACGGCGCGATCTAGCTCGCCAGCATTTAAGATGGAGTTGGCAACCTTCAACAAAAGAAAAGCGTTAAGGACAACCCTTAGCAAGATGGAAACATAAAAGACAGAAGTACAAACTTACCAGCACTACTCCACGAGTGCGCATCCATTCAGCCTCCGAGACAAGCGTATCAACGATGCCTTGGGCCTCGGAGTAGTTGGTCTGAGCCACGTTAAGCGCGGCAGTGCTGACACCACGCGCCTCCTCAGCTGTAACAGCCTTAACCCTCTCGGCCTCCAGGTCGATCTCTAACGACTCACATCTGTCGATTTGCTCGTTCAAGCGACGTTTGAGCTCCGCAATCTCAGCGTCCTTGGCGTGGAGATCTCTGTCCTTACTGGACAACTGCACCTTGGCCTCAGATAACTCAACCTGGAAGCCGACAAAACAACTTAGGCCAGGTTGTTAACAACATAGCAAGAATAAATGAAAACAAATAAACTAACCTCCATCTGCTGCTTGGCAGCTTTCTCTCCATGCGCCTCCTCTACCTTCGATGTCAAATCAGCAACTTTAGCCTCAAGATCAACAATCTTCTGTCGAGCCGCGTAGGCGCGCTCGTTGTCTTGGGCGCAGATTCGTTTGAACTCGGCCTTCTCCTTGGCCAGTTGCTCCTCAACATTGTGGAGTTTCTTTTGCAGGCCCTCGCGGCCCCATTCTTCGGCCTTCTTATCGGCTTCAAATTTGGCTCTCTCCTCATCAAAAGCAGCCTTGGACTTTTCAAACTCAGCAATGCGTTTTAACATGCGCTCACGATAACCCTCCCAGTCGGCGCGCTCTCTAACCATTGTTCGCCATTCGCGAACTATCTGGTGATTGGCAGCACGAGCGTTGGCCTCTACAAGTATAAAGGTGCGATATAACAATTCATGGGGCTTCACCCTTTGCCGATTGACCTCTGCAGGAGTAAACGAGTTCAAGAACCACTCGCGGCAAGGGCCGAACTCATGGAAGGTATCTTTCTGTTTTAAGCCCCAGGGGGCTTGATGAGGAGCATCACCGCGTTCTTCTTCATTATAAGTTTTATAATAGATATCAGCAACGGTGTCCTTCGCGCCTATCACATTTGGGTTATAACCCCCAGCTCCACCAGAGCTCGCGCCGCTAGAGGTGAAACGACCTGACCCCTTAGAAGTAATGACATGCGCGGAGTGGGTAGGTTTTGTAACCTCAGGCCCTTGAACATTAACAGGCTGATCCATAGCCTTCTTCTTTTCTAACTCCTTCTCCAGGGCCCTCTTCTTCGTCGCTTCGGCCACCCTCTCCTCCTCCGCTTTCCTTTTTCTCTCCTCCTCCTCCTTCCTCTTTCTCTCTTCTTCATCCTTCCTCCTCTTATCCTCCTCAATCTTCTTCTTCTTTTCTTCTTCTCTCCTCTGATTCTCCTCCGCCTTTCGCTGCGCCTCAGCAGCCTTCGCGACGTCCTGAGCAGCAATATCAGAGGACTTGATGGTAATCTTCGGCCTCTTCGACGCAGCCTCACTGAACGTGACACCCTTCTCAGGGGTCTTCTTCTTGATCTCTGCAAAAATAATGCAAGTACATTTAAGCAAAGAGAAAAATATTAAGAAGAGAAGCAAAGAACATACCCGGAGAAAATTTATACAACGAGCGCAAGTTGCTCGTTTTCCCAACCACGGGAAGCACAACAGCAGTAGGCGCGGAAGCCACACCAGCCGTGGTTTCGCTCCTACCTCTCTTCCTGCCAATCAACTGGGCAGCAGCATCTTCTTCTTCAGCCTCATCATCCTCGGGCATAGATGGGGTCGCGCCAGCATCTGGGTTACGAGAACCCGCGCTCCCAGAGCTTTTTGAGCCACCCGCTCCAGTTTTTGTTTTAGCTGTGCGCGGTAAGCCTTCAAGTGAGTCACTGACTATAACAAAATCGTCTAAGTCACTTTGTTGGAGGCGAATACTACCTTTATCAGCAGCAGCGGTTGCGCGACTAGGGCCAGTCCCCTTGCTGGTCACTTCAGCATCTACCTTCGTCTTCTTCTTCTTCGAGGGTTTCTTCTTCTTCTCTTCTGGGTCAATCCCCAGGTCGCGCAACACACCTGCAAAGATGTTAGACCACGAACTTAGCTTGCCGCTGGAAGACCCTACTGACTCCTCGCTGGAAAGATAGAGAATCTCTTTCCCAGCAGAAGTCACAGAGCGCAAAGGACGAGGTTTAGGAAATTGCGCACCTTCAGTCGTGGTTGGCGGCGAAGCAAAGGCACCATCAACCGGATACATGAAGCTGGCCTTGATCTGGTCATACCAGCTCTCCTCGTCATCGCGCAATGGGCGCACGCCCATAGACCCACCAAACGTGGTGAAGGCAGCTTGATACAGTTGCGCCTCTACACGTAAATATACATAAGGAACAATTACAGTAAATACATGAAAGAAGGAAAAGGAGATAACTAACCTTGATCGCCGATCTTCAGCACCGGAACCTCCTTGCTGATGGATGACCACTGGTCACTCATCTTGGCTGCCACCAACAGGTTTTCCCCAAACACCCGATTTGGGGTTGGGTTCAACTGTTGGTACCACCGAGCATTCTTAGGGATCGGAAGGTCTTCTTTCGGTATCGCTTCATTCCAATCCCTGAAGGGCATGGCGATCGGCAACACTTCCTCACGGATGAAGAAGAATTTAGGTTTCCAGTCATGGAAACTCTTTGGAGGGTTTAGTAGAATTTTCTTCGCCGCACCACGGCTTGCAAAGGAAAAGAAACCCATCGTCCTCTGCAACTGGTAGAAGGCCCGGAACTTCTCCACCGTTGGCTCAATGCCATGAGACTGGCACAAGAACTCGAAATGACGAACCCTAACCATCCCAGGTGGGCTCATCTGTGACAGATGGAAGTTGTAATGATGAAGAATATGCCCCATGAAGTTTGTAGCAGGCAACCTAAAATTACCCTGAAGAAAAAAATCTTCATATAGGGTAATATAACCCGGTGGTGCGTCAGCCGCGGTCTGGCCCTGAGCCGGATACCGGGCGTCCCACTCCAGTGGGAATCGGAAACTCCGAACAATCTGTTCGAAGAGCCCTAGATCCCATTTGAGGACTGGAACTGGGCCTTCCTCAGTAGCAGCAGCTTCTTGATGTTCTTCACTCATTATATCAAAAAAAAGGAATCTGGGAAAACTTGAAGAAAATCTTGAAGATTTGAAGAAATCTTGAAGATGTGAAGAACCAACTTTGAAGATTCAAAGAAGGAAATTTGAGAGAGTAAGAAAGCAAGAAGAGAAGTGAGGATCTCTCACATCTCTTCGGATATATATACCCATCGCATTTAATGCGATGGGTAACCGTGCCGCTTTCGCCGCTAGGCTAACCAACGAGAGGCTACCACGTCAAGCGGAAAACCAGGGGTGACGGTTACCACGCGCGCGTGGGCCTCACTCTCCTGACACGAAGTGCAACCGTCATAGTCGGCATGATGACATCCGTGCCAGGGGTCAACTCAAACGTCGCACTCAACGACTTATCCCACCAACTCGTCAGAGTTCAAATTTCGAAGTTTTCCCGCCATAAAAATTACAAGTAACTTTAGGCAAAAGCTACATGAGCCGCGCAAGCTAAATGCCACCTTCAATAACCTTGCGCGCCTGATCGGACAAACAATAAATCCCTCAAAACCTGCCTTGGTAGCTGCGCAATTGGAAACAACAATTTCCACATGCGCCACACTAACCAAGATCAAAAGCACATTTTCTCCTTACTCTTGTTTTCATTAAGTCCAGAGCTCCAACCACTTGCGTTGCGCATGGTGCAGCACTGGACTGGGGGGACTTGAAGGGGTATGGTCCCAAAAAGCCGCGCAAACCTCCTCCCAGGTTGCGCGTGAGACCATACTCCTTATTTCAGTAAACTTATTAATAAGGTCCTCGCGCGCCACACTCCACGTTCTGATCTACCCCGCGCGAGGCACAGCCCTCAAGAGGCTCAGATATCAGCACTTAGCATGAAACGTTGGAACAAATGAGCATACTAATCCCGCGCGGGTTAGTTTGCTGTCCAACAAGAACCACACAGTAAGGAAGCGCACGGCTACCTACAGTGGTACACAAGGTACAAGTGGCAGTAAAAGGAGCCAATGAGCGTCCAGCAAGCTCTGGTCAATCGTGCGCCACGATCGTCTGACAAGAAGTACACAAGGACGCCTATGTGGCACCAATCAGAGGACGGAGACAACTGTCCCACGATCTCCACTTGTCTGCTGATGACAGAAGGACAACAAGGCCGACAGCAGTGACACGTGGCTCCAATCAAGGTGCGCCAGCACCGAGGAACGTCTAGAAGCCACTAGTCGGTCGACGCCAGTGAGACAAAGAGCATATCCGTTTTGTTGTCCGCTTCCGGCCCAAGGCCCATCAGCCCATAACCCCTTACACCTCTCCGGCTATAAATAGAGACCTCATTCCACAGGTTAAACATTCTATTCCCTCTACTCTCACTCTTAGCTCTTAATTACTCTCAAAGCAGTCGCTTATTCTCACGCCGGAGCCTGGTTAAGAGGGAAACCCCCACATTCCCCTCTTAACGAGTAACGGTGTTCTGTTTTGCAGGATCGATTATCAAGTCGGAGCTCAAATATCCATAAGAAGATTAACCATTATGAAAGGAACATAAACCAATCTAATTAACTCCCTAATTAGATCAGTGTTTCTTCAGAGTTCAATGCGAACATGATGCCGGTTCAAAAGATCATGGAAATCATCAAGGAGGAGACATTTTGCTGGGTTAAATGTAGGGCTGCAGGTGTCGAGTTGGATTGGAAGAAATGGTTAGATTTTGACATTTTGTATGATTGTCTGGTTTGTTTTTTAAAACTTTTGTACTTTAGCTTCTGGCTTGCCGCTATATTAATATAGTCGTCGTTAAATAAAAAATAGAAACATTTGCTACTTTTTGGGAGGCGTACCTGACTCAAATGTAATATATAATGTAATCAATGTGTGGTAAATAAGAGTTTAGATAGCGAGAAGAGTAGATGCTATAGAATGGTGGGCATTTGATTCTCTTGTGAAATTGTAAATCATTTTCAGAGCCCTTTATTCATTAGTAGCAACTATAGAGTTGTCAAGACCGTGTTAGTCGGATTTAATATGTATGGCAGTAATAAGTATAAGTTTATCGTTGTCTACCTTGGTGATGTATGCCATTGTGATGATCCAAGTGTTGGCCGGGTTGGTCATTCAACCAAACATGTGTTCGTCCCTCGGGATGTATGGTTGAGATTTGTATAAATACCTAGGCCATGTAAAAGTTGTTGAGGATGACATTTGGCACAGGGATAAATCCTCTCCCCAGCCCAGTTGGTCCCAAGTGGTTGGGCTTGTGTCTTCCTTTGGGAGGTCACAGGTTCGAAACCCGGCTGTGGCATTTCGGGGGAAGACGTTCCAATGATGGATCGTTCCTACCGAGGCATGGTGCGGTCCTGAGGGCAACCCGGTTTTACCCAGCTGTTACCCCAGCGAGTCTCTCGTGTGGGGGCAGTATGGTTTTCGGGCGAAGGTCAGCTTGCGCAACGGCCGGGGCCCGATCGAACATCGCGTCCGGAAGAGCGGGGCTGACGAGGGAATGTCATCGACATGAACCCGGTGACCAATAGGTCCTATACATAGAAAGTCACCCTTCAAAAAAAATTTGGCACAGGGATATATTGTTAACAATAAACATAAGTACGCACATATACAGATGGAAAATTCAATACCTAAAATAAAGTAACATGATATGAAAATAGCATGCATCTAAATGATAAATTGTTTTCATGATTTCTTAATTTATTTAAAACTTACAAAGTGATACAGATGGGAAATTCAATACCGAAAATCATTGTGTACGATATAGTCTAAAAAGATTAGTAACAAAAAAATAAAATCGATATACCTCGATACCTATATAAACAATATATCATCGTCTCACAAAAACAATCTTTAATACCTCGATACCTATGTAAACAACATATCATCGTCTCACAAAAACAATCTTTATTTTTTCGTATTTTCTTTTTAAATATTATATGTCAGCTTCCCACTAGATTCCCGGATCACACATATGACAATGTGAGGAGATGAGTGAATGTGTTTGACCAGTCAAAAGGCTTGATATAACATGGACTTTCCTTATATAGAAAGTACAGCACATGACACGTAGACTGTCTTCAACCGTTTCCCGTTCCTCATGTTATAGACAAGGAGAAGTATCTCGTATTGTTAAATTGGTAAGTAAATATTGATTTTATTTTAAAATTAATTAGTTGATTTTCCGCCCGCGTATTGCGGCGGGGACCCAGTGACTGCAAAACGCGTGTCAGTAACGGCAAGCGGATACCGAACATCAAAACATAAATAAAAATGTCGTGAAAAAGATAGTCACTCTGTCCTAAAAAAACGATTTTAAATAACCTAATATATAATAATAGGACCCACATGTCCTACATTGCGGCGGGGACACAATTACTGCAAAACGCGTGTCAGTAACGGCAAGCAGGCACCGAATATCAAAACATAAATTAAAATGTCGTGAAAAGGATAGTCACTTCGTTCTAAAAAAAGCGATTTTAAATAACCTAATAAATAATATAGGATCCACACGTCCTACACGTTGGAAATTCGGTTGTTTTCAGTTCAGTTATTACATTGCTAACACGTTAAAATATGGATGAGCTCGGTACCGGTAGTGGTACCGAAAGTACCGATCCGGAAAATCATCGAAATTAGGTAACGGCACCGAAAATGCTCGGTACAGTACGGTATGGTATTTGAAGGTAAAAATCAATAAATACAGGTATGGTGCTAGATAGGTGTCGAACCGAAAATAACAATTCTGAAAACGCCAAAAGGTGGGTACCAAATTGGTACCGAAAATGATTTGGTATAGTAAATTTGGTACCGATACAATACCGGTTTGATTACAGGATTTTATACGATTTGCTCATCAATAATCTAAATATCCAAGTTAATTTTAAATGCTAAAATTCATTCATTACGGAAAAAGACAAAAAATAAAGCAAAATAAGTTGTTGTGTATATAAAACCTCATTCAAACGAAATACAGTTTACTTACTGTGTGTATGAAAAGTAATCTAAACGGTGCAATTACTTTCATTGCTACGTTGCTACATGATTTGATGAGCTCGGTACCAACCGGTACGGAAATAACCGTTACCCAAATCCCCAAAAGTGGGTACCGGTACCGAATATATCTGGTACGGTACGGCTCGGTCCCGGTACTAGTACGGCGGCAGCATTTGAGGGTAAAAACCGATGAATACCGGTGCCGAACCGGTACCGAAAATACACCCGGTTTGATAAATTTGATACCGATACCCGATACCAGCTCATTCTTTAGTGATATTTGTGACAACTGTGATCTGTAATCATCATATAATGTAAAACAATGTCAGTTATCAATAAAACATTTTGCCTTGGTGTTATTATATGTGTTTTGGTGTTATTATATGTGCAATTGTGTTTATTAATTTTACAATTTGATTCGATACCGATTTCAAGCATTAAATCACTTTCTGGAAGATTATACGCAAACTGGTGCTTGTACGCAATCAGTTTAATGCGACATACACTCCGGAACTGTGACGTAAGCCAAACATACCCTAAATATCCCTTACATAACTTAGAAATAAGTTTCGAAGGATTCGGTAAGGCGAAAACATGTTTATTTGAACTAAAGAACTAATTACGACAAAACTACGAAACGAACGTTGGTGACCGCCCGGATAATATTTAAATCCCACAAATATTCAGTTATGATTAAAATCTTACTTTAATCAGGTTCGTGTTGAAAAATAAATTAAAACGCTTAAAAACGTTATTTTTCAAGTTTTAGCGCGTACCGTGTGTTTCTACGCGACACAGTGCTTTTACTGCGAAACACAAACAACGTAGCCAGTCTTGGCAACTGAAATTTATTTCAGTAATATTTTGGCGAGTTTATCCTTATAGAATAATAAAAAATAACTTAGAACGCCATAAGTCGGGATTTGAACGCTAGATAAAATACCCGGTACATAATTAAACACTTTAACGGAACGATATCCAACCGAACAACCGGACATCACCCGGAACACAAAAATAATGTTACACACATTGTTTTTACCTTTTTTTGAGCTAGTTAGGGTCTCCGAACACCCTAACACACTATTTATTTAATAACCCCCCATAAACCACTAACTAGATATTTCGCCGCCTAACTAAGTTAGTAACTAACAATTGGAACCCAACAAAACTAAAACTCTTCTCAAAAAAATCGGTTAGGGTATGTCCCCCACTCCTAGATTTGTTTTATTATTTTATTTGAACGTGTTGGATATTTTGAAGGCATAATACATGTTGGTTAAAAGAGAAAGATGGTTTATAAATTAACACTTAGGACATGAGCCTTACATTCACAACTCACAACATTTGCAAGCTCTCTTCTCTCCCTCCTTCCCCACGTTCGGCAGCCATCACACACCACCCAATCACCACCATCAAGCTTGGTTCTAGCCATTTCCCATACTCTCAAAGGTGAAAGAGGTCATACAAACAAGCTCGGTGCTTTCGGAAGTTCAAGAACCGCTCTCGTTTTCTTTTATCCACCACTTTTCTACACTTGAACTCCCCTAGCCTTGTGCTAGTGGTAAGCACTTAGATCCTTGCATTTTACATGATTGTTGAGTGGTTAATGATGTTTAAAGATCAAAAAGTTAGAAAGTCTAAAGAACTTAAACAAGTCTTGAACATCATCTAACATATGATAAAATAGTGTTAAAATGATGAAGGAAATATGATAATGAATGATAAATCTGAAATATATAAGTGATAATCTGCTGTAAGTATTGTTGTGGTCGCTAAACATGTTAACGGAATCAATCGAACACGCTTTATAATGTTAAAAGACTGAAAACAGAAAGCTGTTTAGTGATTACAGCCAACTGGCTGTAACCAGACCGTAACTTAACGAAAAACGTATTTTCTGAAGCCTGGATTTATGTATTATGAAATACGGTTCTAATGGCACTGGAATCATAATTTTTGGACTTCGTTTACTATTTTTAAAGTACCATTTTGTAACAGTAGCTAGAGCTGCATTTTTGCTGCTGAAAATATGCGTCCTGTTTTCAGTCATAACTTGAATTCTGTGTAGGGTTAGATCATGAAATTTATACTATAGATGGTCACTGTTGTCGCAGTGACCCTCCAACTGGAATTACGTCAAACGGACTTACGATAAATTTAAGAAGAATTATTCCGTGGACTGCGGTCAGAAAAACATAAATCTGACTTCAGTCCGGGAAAATGAATTTTTATAAAATATTGGTAATGAACTAAACCCCGATATTTTTACACAATAATATTTGGTTCGTGTAAGATGTTCTGGCAAAATTTGGAATTTTTGGAATAAGTTAACCATTTTATTTAAAAGTCCGAAAACAGTCCAGTTTCATATATATTAAAACAGAAATGGCGTAAGTAGTATTTTGCATGTCAAAGTGTGGTTTGTGATTATTAAAAATCATTCTTATTAAATTTAGGGCGGATAAACAATTTGAGGGATTGTGATAACATTTAAAAACGCACCCGAAGGTGAGTACATAGTTCCCCTATTTTACTGTTTTCAATTATTTTGGGGTGATTCATACGTATCAAATGATTTCGATGTTTTAACGATGGTTTCAAAGCGAGTAAGGTGGTTTATACTAAACTAGTAACGATTTCGATAATGTGAACGAATTTGTTTGTTGTAATTACATAACGAACGACATTCATTAATTTTGGCCGAACCGACCAGTATTAGGTTATGGTACCAAAGGATCTGACGAATCTCGTTATCAGACCGCACCCATGGTTATGTGTGGGTTAGGTGGGTAACGACTGAATCTGATGATTGTTAACTTACCCTTTGGAGGTTTGTTAATGCGAGATCGAGTTGAACGACGGACGAGTCACAAAGTCTGAATGTTATTAGCAAGACGACCAAAAGTAGTTTTCACAATAAAAAAAAGAAGAACGATTTGTACGAGAACAATTTTGAACGAATGACCGATTTAAACAAATGAACGATGATCTATAACGAGAATGAGTTAAACGATGTCACACAACGATGTTTACGTAACTATATAAACCATACGAGTTTTATTACAAGAACGAATTACGATTTGGTTAACGAAGACAAATGTTTTGGGGTTAAGATTCATGGCATCGAGGTTTATAAATTATAACCAATCTGTTTTGATTTGGTTATTCATCTTACGATACAAACATTTTACAAAACAAGGTTTTATAATGTCGATTAACGAAGTTGTACGAGTTATTTCGACATGCAAACGAGCCATGAATCTGACACTCACGCAAAACCTATGTACTCGCCAGCATTTCTTTGCTGGCTTTGTTTTTACATATGTTTCAGGTGATGTTGCTTAGTGTTGATTGCGAATAGGATGCATGCTCACTTAGGACTGGACGAGGCCTTAGTGATTTAATAACGATGATAGACTATGTTTGACTTGCTTTTTAACTTTAAGACAATGTTTAATATTAAATAAAATGAAACTCTTTTTATCCATGGTTTGAAACAATACCTCTGTTACAACACTCCCCGACGTTTCCGGCACGGTTTGTTGTTTTACGTGGTCGGGGTGTGACAGAAGAGTTGGTATCAGAGCGAATGGTTATTGAGAATTAGATTATTAGTAAAATTTCGACCTAGACTATAACTTTCTAAGACCCCAACACAAGTTGATTTGTGTTTAGAATTTTAAAAACGAAATCCGAATCTGCTTCGAAAATTAGTCATCCGTTCTAGGATGATTGATTACTAGGTTTTGAACCCTCCATTATAAGGTTTTGAACCCTTCCAGTTTGACTCATTTTTGGCTTCGTGCCTATTGAGATTTCAAAATCTCGTCGAAGTTTGGGTCTAAATAATGTGAACACATGCAAACTGGAAGAGTGAATGCCTGTACCCTGAGTTTTTTGTCTAAGGCTAGAGTGTTCGTACAAATCCACATAATCGGGCCAGTCACTCTTACCTGGGAACTCTTGGGGTGAGTGTTCACTTATAGGAGAGCATGTCTTCGCGATACATTATTTTGATTCATTACTTTGATTAGTCACTGCGTGTCGTTTGTTTGTTCGAAGTTACAAACAAATGATCGCCTTCCTTATGATTCGTCAATATTTTCAATACCCCTTTTGTTTTTCCAAATTATCGACCTCACTCGTTTCTCATATTTCCTTGTTAGACAATGCCTCCTCGACGTGATGCACAATCTTTTACTGCTGAAGAAATCACAGCCCTTGTCACTCAGCAAATGGTTGTTGTGCTTCCAGGCGTTGTGACCCAAATCCACGAGCTATACAACAACAATAATAACAATGCACAATGCAACTTCAAGAGTTTCAATTCTGCAAAGCCGCTAAAGTTTTCTGGGTCACAAGGAGCGACTGCACTCCTTCAATGGTTCGAAAGTATCGAGAGCACATTCAGACATGTGCAATGTCCGAATGGGCGTAAGGTTGAATTTGCATCAAGTGTGTTCGAGAAGTGTGCTCTCACTTGGTGGAACGAAGTGATGCACGATAGGGGTGCCGAAGTGGCGTTAGCACAAACATGGGAAGAGCTTCGAGCTCTCATGATGAGAGAGTTTTGTCCCCATCACGAAATTCGAGCTTTGGAACGAGAGTTTGACGATCTAAAACAAGATGGGGGAGAACACCGTGCGTACACGGATCGGTTTGAGGAACTCAGTCTTTTGTGTCCTACTATGGTTACCCCGTTGGAGAAAGCGATAGAGAGGTATATCGATGGGTTACCTGATTCCATACAAGATATTGTGACTGGCGTTAATCCTGCTACTGTCCGTCAAGCGATCGAGTTATCTACTACCCTGACTGAGTCGCAAGTCAGGAAGCGTAAACTTACCTGCAAGGGTGATAAGAAGAAGTCAACTGATTCTGCTAAAGACAAGGAAAAGGGTAAGGGTAAGAAGGGTGAGTCTTCGAAGAAGTCGAGAAAGCGAAAGGGTGCTCAGAACTTTGCAGTAACTGCATAAAATGCTCAGAACCCTCAAAACCCACCAGCTCAACCTCCTGCGAAGAAATCGTATGCTGGTACCGCACCTCATTGTGCTCGATGCAACAATCATCATGTTGCACAACAGCTTGTAGGCAATGCACAACGTGTGGTAAACTTGGGCATCTGGCCAACGTCTGCCGATTGGGTCAGAATCAAGTTGCTCAGGTTCAAGCCCTAGTTCAGGGGAATGCTGCTAGATTCCCACTGGGTTCATGCTTCAACTGTGGAGAGTATGGTCATTTCCGCAACAACTGTCCAAGGTTGGCAAATGCGAATGCAAATCCGAACGTGAATGTCAATGTCAATGAGAATGCGAATCCCGCTCGTGGACGAGTATTCAATCTGAATGCAAACGAGGCGCGAGCTGACAACCTCGTCGTCAATGGTACGTTTCTTGTTAACAATCGACCTGCATCCATTCTTTTTGATTCTGGTGCCGATAGAATTTTTGTTTCGTTATCTTTTGAGCCTTTGCTTGCGATACCTAGAACTAAACTGAGGAAACCCTTATCTGTCGGAATTGCTACTGGTAAACCCCTTGTTCTCGATTCTGTTATCCGTGATTGTCAGTTAAACCTTGATAACCATCTTTTTCCCATTGACCTCATGCCAATGCAACTTGGGAGTTTCGATATTATCGTGGGGATGGATTGGTTAACCAAACATCATGCTGAGGTGGTTTGTTTTGATAAGATTGTTCGTATTCCTCGTCCGTCTAGCGATGTTCTGGAAGTTCGTGGTGAGAAACCATCTGGTGGATTGAAGCTTATGTCATGTACAAAGGCTCAAAGTTATTTGCGAAAAGGATATGTCGCTTTCCTGGCACATGTCACCGAGGAGAAGGGCAAGGGCAAGAGCAAGAGTATTCAGGATATTCTGATTGTTCGGGATTATCCAGAGGTGTTTCCCGATGAACTGCCTGGTTTGCCTCCAGTTCGTCAAGTCGAGTTTCATATTGACCTTGTACCCAATGCCAACCCGATTGCGAAAGCACCTTATCGTCTTGCACCGTCGGAAATGCAAGAGTTATCAAAACAGCTTCAAGAGTTGTCTGATAAAGGATTCATCCGTCCGAGCTTTTCGCCTTGGGGAGCTCCTGTCCTATTTGTGAAATATGCGTCCTGTTTTCAGTCATAACTTGAATTCTGTGTAGGGTTAGATCATGAAATTTATACTATAGATGGTCACTGTTGTCGCCGTCACCCTTTAACTAAAATTACATCAAATGGACTTTTGATAAATTTTAGATGAATTATTCCGTGGACTGCCGTCAGATAAAGATGAATCTGACTTCAGTCCGGGAAAATGAATTTTTATAAAATATTGGTAATGAACTAGACCTCGATATTTTTACACAATAATATTTGGTTCGTGTAAGACGTTCTGTAAAAATTTGGGAATTTTTGGAATTAGTTAATCATTTTATTTAAAAGTCCGAAAACAGTCCAGTTTCATATATATTAAAACAGAAATGACATAAGTAGTATTTTGCATGTCAAAGTGTGGTTTCTGATTATTAAAAATCATTCTTACTTAATTTAGGGCGGATAAACAATTTGAGGGATTGTGTTAACATTTAAAAACGCACCCGAAGGTGAGTACATAGTTCCCCTATTTTACTGTTTTCAATTATTTTGGGGTGATTCATATGTATCAAATGATTTCGATGTTTTAACGATGGTTTCAAAACGAGTAAGGTTGTTTATACTAAACTAGTAACGATTTCGATAGTGTGAATGAATTTGTTGGTTGTAATTACATAACGAACGACATTCATTAATTTTGGCCGAACCGACCAGTATTAGGTTATGGTATCATAGGATCTGACGAATCCCGTTAATAGACCGCACCCATGGTTATGTGTGGGTTAGGTGGGTAACGAACTGAATCTGATGATTGTTAACTTACCCTTTGGAGGTTTGTTAATGCGAGAACGAGTTGAACGATGGACGAGTCACAAAGGTTTGAATGTTATTAGCAAGACCACCAAAAGTAGTTTTCACAATAAAAAAAAGAACGATTTGTACGAGAACAATTTTGTATGAATGAACGATTTAAACAAATGAACAATGATCTATAACGAGAATGAGTTAAACGATGTCACACAACGATGTTTACGAAACTATATAAACCGTACGAGTTTTATTACAAGAACGAGTTACGATTTGGTTAACGAGGACAAATGTTTTGGGGTTAAGATTCATGGCATCAAGGTTTATAAATTATAACCAATATGTTTTGATTTGGTTATTCATCTTACGATACAAACATTTTACAAAACAAGGTTTTATAATGTCGATTAACGAAGTTGTACGAGTTATTTCGACATGCAAACGAGCCATGAATCTGACACTCACGCACAAACCTATGTACTCGCCAGCATTTCTTTGTTGACTTTGTTTTTACATATGTTTCAGGTGATGTTGCTTAATGTTGATTGCGAATAGGATGCATGCTCACTTAGGACTGGACGAGGCCTTAGTGATTTAATAACGATGATAGACTATGTTTGACTTGCTTGTTTAACTTTACGGCAATGTTTAATATTAAATAAAACAAAACTCTTTTTATCCATGGTTTGAAACAATACCTCTGTTACAACACTCCCCGACGTTTCCGCCACGGTTTGTTGTTTTACTTGGTCGGGGTGTGACAATTTTACTATTAATTTAATTCTATTTTTAATTCTACTATATAGATTGTTCTACTATATATATTGTTTACTGTTCATTCATTCATGGTTTGAAACAATACCTCTGTTACAACACTCCCCGACGTTTCCGCCACGGTTTGTTGTTTTACGTGGTCGGGGTGTGACAATTTTACTATTAATTTAATTCTATTTTTAATTCTACTCTATATATTGTTTACTGTTCATTTATTCCTGTTTTTAATCTATTATATAAAATAAATGTGTTAATTTTTGCTGATGTGTCAAGCAATAAGGGCCCTAGATTTTGCTTTTTGGCGGGAAAAAATTCGGGTCTTTTTTTCTTGATATGGGCAGACACGAGATCCGGGGTTTGACCCTGATATAAATACCTTCTAAATCACGCTCCTTTTATAATCCCTGTTCTAAACCCTAGCATCCCCTTCCTCTTCTACATCCGTCATCGCCGCCACCAAAGGATTAAGATATCGATCAACCACTACAGAAGATATCTATCAACCACTACATAAACCGAATACATACATAAAGAATGAGTAGAAGATGGTCAATGGCTGTTGATTTTGTGAAGTTACTCATGCTTATTTAGTTACTATTCTTATATATTCATGGCTGATTTTGTCTTCCCCGTTTTAGAGATCATACAAAACCCTAATCTCTTGCATCTTCTTTGTCGCTTCATCTGAATAATCACACTGATTCCAAACCCTAATCTCTTGTATACAAAACCTGTATGATGTATCACTTCTGCGTTTTTTAAAGAGCTGATCACACTCTCTTCTTTTTTTTAAACCCTAGGTATCAAAACTTTACAATCAAGAGATCAACAAGAGAACCCTAAATCCCAAAATCGAGAACCTGTTTCATCTATTCTCACCGATTCATCATTGATAATCGAAGGTATGTTGTTTATTTCATTCCCTCTGTGATTTTTATTGTTAATGTAATAAAATTTGTTAATCGTAACCCTTTTCTGTTTGATATTGTTCATGTATAATAGATTGTTTCGCACATTTTGGATGTTATAACTTTTTCTTTTCATTGTTTTCTGAGTTTTAATACAATATTTGTTGATTGTTTGTTTCGATTTTGACAATGATATTACAGATTCATACACCTGAGATAAGTGAATCTAACATTCATATTAAAGAATCTATTGTAAGTGTTAACCCTTTATTTTGTTTTCATTTTTATTATTGTTCGTCCATTTAATTCTTAATTCGAGTTCGTAAGTGATTTGGTGATGTATAACTTAGCATATTCAATTTTACAATCAGGTTACTTTCAAGCCGACTATTACTTACTGAACATTTAGTTTGATTAAGGTTTATGTATAAATACAAATTGGTTCTTTGAAGACAAACTGTTGGATCTAAGAGGGATTACTTTGTTTAAGGCAATTGAATTGCAGGTTCTCTTTCTACTCATAAATGATAAAGAAAATTGGGTATTTCATTAAGAGTTGTTATCGGTCGTGCACTTGCGCGTTTTTTAGAACTCAATAGTTTCGTATTCGAATCTTAGTGATGGGTTTATATTTTGTTGGTTGGATGATGTAGGTGGTTGCATAACACCTATCTTTTGAAGAAGTAGAAGGATTAAAGATATGTTTGCATTGATGGGACTTTGATGGTGATGGGAAAAATACATTTGATGAACTCAAGGCCGGAGTAAAGACAATCGGCTCAAATTAGGTGAGTTCTATTGTCATTTTA
Source organism: Helianthus annuus (assembly GCF_002127325.2). Lineage (NCBI taxonomy): Eukaryota > Viridiplantae > Streptophyta > Magnoliopsida > Asterales > Asteraceae > Helianthus > Helianthus annuus. Next base: position 80,556,692 of record NC_035434.2, on the reverse strand, counting down.
TTGCTTTATCCTAATTTATATAAATTATAAGCAAATATCAACCTCTCTTTCCATATATTACTTGACGATTTGGATTATCATTGAAAAGTTTGATAAAAATTTAGGTTTTGGGCTATGCATAATCTCTAATCGGCCAAACGGGTCAAACAACTCTTAAAGAGTATTTTTAGAGCATAAAACCTCCAAGCTCAATTAATATAAAAAAAGTTAGATTCTTGCTGGAATAATTCAGGTTTTGTACACTTTAAGACACGCTTGACATCCAAACTCAATCACCTCTTGCACACTTTAAGACACACTTGAGCTGTTTGATCGGTTATGCTTAACCTTTAACAAGTCAAATGGTTCTTATAGTGTATTTTTAAGCATAAAAAGTGTGTATAAAATAATAAAAACTTTATATATAAAAATTTAAACTATTTGGGGAAAGAGTATTGGGTCAACCATACCAGCAAGTACTAAATAATAACCAAATTAAAATCATGTATGTTCAACATGGATATAATCAAGTATAATTATGGAGTCATTATATAGCCGATGTAGTTGGCAATGGCACTTCTGGAACATATAACATGCATGTGAAGTGTCACACCCCCAATTTCCACCTGCTGAGTACCATCCGCTTGAGGGCGTGACTGACCAGGATCCAGCCACCAATTATACTGAATGATTGAATTAATAACCATAGTAATACTTACTAACCATACAATCAGTAAATATCATGTTCAGAGTTTAAAGTTTTAAGTTCACATAGTAGTAAGTAGCGGAAGCATAAATAAAACAGTTTTTAAACAAGGTTCATAGTTCATGTTTATTTAACACCCAACACAGGGGTAGACGAACACTACACATCCCCAAGCAGCAAGCTCCTCAGTCAGTCACTGGTTACCTGCAAAGCATGCAGTAAGGTGTCAACGATAATGTTGAGCGAGTTCACTAGTTGTCCAGTTTTAATTACCAAAAACTTGTTTCACCAGTTAATTTACTCGTTTATACATGCCATGGGGAGCTACCTCAAAAGTTAACGACTAAACTGTTTTTCCAATACCGAACACTAGGTAACCGTTTGCGTTTCCGCAGGATGCCCCGATGTCAATGTTCTATCATCATTGACGGATGCCTGAGTACATTAGTTCATGACCGATCCCATACCATGGCACGGTGTGAGGTTGGTAAGACCTAAATAGCGCTATCAACTAATAACCCGTTCGCCTGGCCCCGGCGACTAATCGGTATTATGTAGTAGGGACTTGAGTGATAGAGTTTCGTTTAGTGCCGTTTGTTTCAATCCGTATAAACAGTAATTAACTAAAGGTTCCCAATAACCAAGGAAGAAAGTAAGTTGTATCCCTCATAGGAGATAGTGTTGTTTTTAGTTCCGGTTCCCAAACCACCGGGAACGCATGCTTTAAGTTGTGAACTCACCTTGGGTTGCTCGGTAGGTTATTTATCCGGTCAATCACGTTGGTCACCACGTCCTAGCATGGTTACCAAATATGGGTCAAGTCGGGGTACAAGTAATCACATATAATCTACACATACTAACACATAGCATGCATACAAACATACAGTTGGGTTATTGGGCCTGCCCTAACATTTTCACAAACAAACAGTAACAGAGACACATGCAGCCCAGACAACAGATAGCCTAACAAGTCGTGGCCCAATAACACGTAGACAGCCAAGTCGAGACAAGGGTGGTCTCGACTCGAGAATACACGGTCTCGAGTCGCAACCGGGAGATCTCAAAGAATCACGTTTTGGTCTCGAGTGTGCTGCTTGCGAGTCGCAATCTCAGGAGTCTCGAGTCCAGTCTCGAGTCGAGATCATGTCGTCTCGAGTCGAGACTTAGTCGGTCTCGAGTCCCTGAAGCCCGTCTCGGTTCATCATGCTTTGGTCTCGAGTCGCAACCAAAGGTTCCGACTCGCAACCATGATTACGTGCACAGAAATCTTCTAGAACCTGTCAACATGTACTATCCAATAGAATTCTGTTTTCATGTAATTTTGTACTAACCAACCATATTGCACTAACATGTTTCTTTGTCTAATTACCAAGCAAAATGGATTAAAACAAGCATTTTTGAATATTCATATCACATTCATCTAGTTCATCATTCCAGGGTTTTCATCATTTTATCCAAACATCTCTAACACACATCTATACCTCATTAAACCCGTATGATCATGCCAACAATCAAAATTACTTGGTCATCATGCTTGTTAAACAATTCGGTTCATAACTCATAGTATAACATCATCTATATTGATTCATATAACATACAATAGCACATCCTTATGAACTATCATTGCACCTATCCTTTATCATGTAATCTATTCACCAAGTTATCATGTTTATCATACCAAAACCATACAAGGAGACATTTAGGCTAATCATGTGTAACAAGACTAATCATGTGTAACATTCATCAAATAATCATCAACATATCAAATAGTGTGAAATACTAACCGGATGGTGTTCGAGTGTGAGAGTGTTTGGGAGATCGGCTAAAGGGAAACCTCCTAGCTTGGAATGTGAGCCGCTACTAGTGATCCGAGACAAGAGAAGAGAGTGATGATGCTAAGGTTTTAGTGAGGGAGAGGTAGAGAGTGTGAGAGTGAAATGAGGGAGAGTGTAAAGGAGAAAGTGTGAGGGTTTGGGGCTATATATAACAAAAGGTGCACCCTAAAGGTTTCCGAGTGGGCTAAGGGGAGGTTGCGGCCCAACCGTTCACTGTTCACTCGAGACCGGGTGGTCTCGAGTTGGGTTTCGTGGTCTCGGCCCACTATACACATACATACCTATTTATATACATATACTACATACACATAATGCAAGGATCACATAGAACATCAAAACAATACGCAACTTTCATTTAATAATGCATATTTACACAAAGATATACAAGATAACGCTCGGGGAAATCCCAGAGTGTCACATTATCCCCAAGTTTTAAGAACTTTCGTCCCGAAAGTTAAGGCAGCCACTGTCAAGCTAGTGTAAATGAGAACGTTTCAACGGGGTGTCACATCATCCCCCCATTAGTTTGGAATTTCGTCCCGAAATTCGGTTGTAGCTTCAGCGCTGGGGTTTTCGTTTGGGAACAACTGGGGATACTTGTGCTTCATCTGGTCTTCCCGCTCCCAGGTAAACTCTGGGCCACGTCGTGAGTTCCAACGGACTCGTACAAGAGGTATCTGGCTACGTTTGAGGATTTTGATCTCTCGATCTGTGATCTCAATCGGTTCCTCAGTAAAGTGTAGCTGTTCATCAATAGTTAGTTCCTTGAAAGGAATTACGAGCGTTTCATCTGACAGACACTTCTTCAGATTAGAAATGTGAAAGACGTTGTGTACCGCACTCAGTTCTTCAGGCAGATTCAATCTGTAAGCAACCTTACCGATTCTCTCGGTAATTTTGAATGGTCCGATATATCGCGGATTAAGCTTGCCCCGTTTACCAAAGCGTACCACACCCTTCCAGGGTGAGACTTTAAGTAGAACCCGGTCACCGACCTGGAATTCTAGTGGTTTCCTGCGCTTATCAGCGTAGTCTTTCTGACGGTCACGAGCTGCCGCCATGCGTTGTCTGATCTGGGCAATCTTTTCCGTTGTATCCACCACCATCTCTGGGCCCGTTATTTGACTATCACCGATTTCCGCCCAGCAGAGAGGTGATCGGCATTTACGACCATACAATGCCTCAAAAGGTGCTGCCTGAATGCTAGTGTGGTAGCTGTTGTTGTAGGAGAATTCCACTAGCGGTAGATGCTTCTCCCAATTCTTGCCAAAGTCGATCACACATGCTCTAAGCATGTCTTCTAGGGTTTGGATGGTGCGTTCGGACTGTCCATCCGTTTGCGGGTGATAAGCAGTGCTCATATCTAGACGTGAGCCAAAGGATTTGTGCATAGCTTGCCACAATTCCGAAGTAGAACGAGCGTCTCGGTCGGAAATAATGGATGTTGGCACTCCGTGCCTTGAAACTACTTCCTTTAAGTAGACTTCCGCCAAGGTAGAAAACTTGTCTGTTTCCTTAATAGCCAAAAAGTGTGCGGACTTGGTCAATCGATCTACTATTACCCAAATAGTGTCATTTCCGCGTTGAGACCTAGGTAGCCCTGTAACAAAATCCATGGAAATTTGCTCCCATTTCCATTTCGGGATTTCTGGTTGTTGGAGTAGGCCTGCTGGTTTCTGGTACTCTGTCTTGACTCTTGCGCAAGTCAAACATTTGCTGACATATGTTGCTATGTGAGCCTTCATGCCAGGCCACCAGTATGTAGCCCTCAAGTCGTGGTACATCTTATCCGAGCCAGGATGTACTGAGTAGCGGGACTTATGGGCTTCGTCCATCACGAGTTCACGTAAGTCTCCATAGAGTGGAACCCAAATGCGCCCTGTTACATAGTAAGGGCCATCTTCTTTTTGTTCTAGTCGCTGCCTCGATCCTTGCAGGGACTCAGCCTTGATGTTTTCCGGTTTCAACGCTTCAACCTGAGCATTTCGAATCTGGGTAGGGAGGTTAGACTGGATGGTAAGTTGTAATGCTCGCACGCGCTTTGGTATAGTGTCCTTTCGGCTGAGGGCGCCTGCCACGACATTGGCCTTGCCCGGATGGTACTTGATGGCGCATTCGTAGTCATTCAAGAGTTCGACCCATCGACGCTGTCGCATATTCAATTCCTTTTGCCTAAAGATATGCTCGAGACTCCTGTGATCGGTGTAAATAGTGCACTTGGTACCGTACAGGTAATGTCTCCATATCTTAAGAGCAAAGATCACTGCTCCCAGTTCCAAGTCATGCGTAGTGTAGTTTCTTTCATGCGTCTTAAGTTGTCGAGAAGCGTAGGCAATAACTTTCTCGCGTTGCATCAACACGCAACCGAGTCCGTGGATAGACGCATCGCAGTAAACCATGAAGTCGTCAGTACCTTCAGGTAATGAGAGAATAGGAGCACTACATAGGTTATCCTTTAGCCTTTGAAAGGCCGATTTCTGAGCTTCATTCCACTTGTAAGCAATGCCTTTCTGAGTGAGAGTCGTGAGGGGTTGAGCAATCTTTGAGAATCCTTTGATGAATCTGCGGTAGTATCCTGCCAATCCTAAGAATTGGCGAACTTCGGTTGGAGTCTTGGGTGTAGGCCAATTCTTTATCGAGTCGATCTTAGCGGGGTCGACGTGAATCCCGTCCTTATTGACCACATGCCCAAGGAAATGGACCTCTCGAAGCCAGAAGTCACACTTCGAGAATTTGGCGTACAATTGCTCATTGCGTAAGAGTTCGAGGATAAGGCGTAGGTGTCGTTCATGCTCTTCTTGACTTTTCGAGTAGATCAGGATGTCGTCGATAAACACAATCACGAACTTGTCGAGGTAAATGAAGACCACAGGCGCGTTAGTCATTCCAAAAGGCATGACGAGGAACTCGTAATGACCATAACGAGTCCTGAACGCAGTCTTGGAGATGTCTTCATTACGAACTCTCAGCTGATGATAGCCTGATCGTAGGTCAATCTTAGAATAGTAGCTCGATCCTTGCAACTGATCGAATAGGTCGTCGATGCGCGGGAGAGGGTAACGATTCTTGATGGTAACCTTGTTCAGCTCACGATAGTCGATGCACATTCGGAATGTGCCATCCTTCTTCTTAACAAAGAGTACTGGTGCTCCCCAGGGTGATGAACTAGGACAGATAAATCCTTTATCCAATAGTTCCTGTAATTGCGTAGAGAGTTCCTTTAGTTCTGCAGGGGCTAGTCGATAAGGCGCACGAGCTATAGGTGCTGCTCCGAGAGCTAGCTAGATTTGGAATTCGACCTGACGGTGGGGAGGGAGTCCAGGTAGTTCCTCTGGAAATACCTCGGGGTAGTCACGTACTACAGGAAAATCTTCAATCCTCTTTTCCTTTTCGTGGGTGTCGGTGACAAGTGCTTGGATAGTGGTGTGCCCTTTTTGTAAACACTTCTGGGCTTTTAGAAGCGAGATAATGCCTGTGACTTCTCCGCCTTTGTTACCTTGAACGATGAGGGGTGTGCCAGAACGGCGAGGAATACGGACCGCTTTCTCTTGACAGAGGATCTCAGCGCGATGCTTGGATAACCAATCCATACCGATGACGACGTCGAAGCTTCCAAGTTTGACGGGGAAAAGGTCGATAATAAACGTTTGACCAGACAGTTCTAGCTTGCAGCCGTGGATTACGTGAGAGGCCTCGATGTTTCTACCATTAGCTATCTCGACGACGTGCTTAGAACTTAATAATAAAGGCGGGTGCTTAAGTTTCTTACTAATACGAAGGGATACATAACTAGCATCGGCTCCAGAATCAAATAACACAGAAACATAACGATCATCAAGTAGGAACTTACCCGCCACAACGTTGGGGTCGTTCCTTGCTTCTCCAGCTCCAATCACAAAAGCTCTTCCTCTTGCACCATTCCCAACATTGTTGTTTTGCTCATTGTTCCCAGCTCCCTGGTTGTTGTTGCGATTCTGATTCAGTTCAGGGCAATCCTTCCGCATGTGCCCTGTTGCCCCACACTTAAAACATCCGCGGTTGTTTCCCTGCTGCTGTTGCTGTTGGGGTTGTTGCTGATTCTGCCTTGCCGAGAACTGACTTCTACAATCCTTGGCTTCATGCCCCATCTTGTTGCATCGCTGACACTGACCTTTGTTACATGCCCCATGTTGGTGCCTGTTACACTTGTTGCACTTAGGGTAGCTTCCCCGGTAGCCACCCTGTTGCTGAGGACCTTTGTTGTTCTCAGTTTTCCTTTGCTGTGCTGGGGCCTGAGTAGAGTTAGCATCCTTGCCCTGATTTCCATCCCACTTTCGTTTGCCATCACTAGAAGTTCCTTCCGCAGCACTGATCCTTTTGGGCAACCTGCCCTCTTCCACAGCCTGGTTGGTGAGTTTGTGGGCAAGACGAACCACAGGCTGTATGGTAGTGAGGTTGGCCGAGGTCACATGGCTCCTGATTTCTGGGACTAAGCCTTTGGTGTACAATTCGATCCTTCGATACATGGGTCGAGACATGTTTGGGCAAAGTGCAGCATAGTCGTTGGACAGCTTGGTGTAGGTCTCAATCTCTGACCCAACCATCTTGAGACCATAGTACTCGTCCTCGAGTTTGTGGATGTCATCCCTGTGACAATACTCTTCCTTGATCATATCCTTGAAATCTTCCCATGCAGTAGCATTAGCAGTCTCCAGACCAAGCATTTGAATTTGCGCCTTCCACCACGAAAGCGCGCTTCCCTCAAGGGTACCAGTAGCAAACTTTACCCAATTAGCTGGGGGACATTCGCAGACAGCAAAGACAGCTTCGACCTTCTCGATCCAGTGCAGTAGCCCTATGGCACCCTCAGTGCCATTGAAAGGAAGAGGTTTGCAATCCATGAAGGTCTTGAAAGTACAAACACGTGGTTGCACAGGTGCATGCTGACCTGTTGTGAAGAGTGATACGAATGGATTTAGAGGTGGAAAGACGATGCGATGGTAGGATCTAAACACCCTAAGACAACGAGCTTACCTCCAGGGTGAGCTGCGAAAGCTGCAGCCACCGTGTTGATCAGGTTAGTGAACTGAGCCTGAGTCATGTTGACGTTTCCTCGTCCGCGTCCACTCGTTGTCTTCATAGCCAGAAAACATAGTATGAGTGTGTGATGTCGTAACATAGCGAGAATGAGATAGAAGAGGGGAGGGATATCTTTCTAATTAGGCAAACTAGTACGTATAGTAGAGCAGAAAGCATAAGACAAACAAGCAAGTAAACATGGGTCCGAGCTATAAGGTCAGATAAGTCGAGCCTTGCACTTGGAGTGTAGTGTCGTCACGAGTCACGGGTTATAGTCTGGTTTTTCTCAAAAAGATTTTCCCCTTTTTTAAAACCAAGTTCACTATAACCAATGGCTCTGATACCAATCTGTCACACCCCCAATTTCCACCTGCGGAGTACCATCCACTTGAGGGCGTGACTGACCAGGATCCAGCCACCAATTATACTGAATGATTGAATTAATAACCATAGTAATACTTACTAACCATATGATCAGTAAATATCATGTTTAGAGTTTAAAGTTTTAAGTTCACATAGTAGTAAGTAGCGGAAGCATAAATAAAACAGTTTTTAAACAAGGTTCATAGTTCATGTTTATTTAACACCCAACACAGGGGTAGACGAACACTACACATCCCCAAGCAGCAAGCTCCTCAGTGAGTCACTGGTTACCTGCAAAGCATGCAGTAAGGTGTCAACGATAATGTTGAGCGAGTTCACTAGTTGTCCAGTTTTAATTACCAAAAACTTGTTTCACCAGTTAATTTACTCGTTTATACATGCCATGGGGAGCTACCTCAAAAGTTAGCGACTAAACTGTTTTTCCAATACCGAACACCAGGTAACCGTTTGCGTTTCCGCAGGATGCCCCGATGTCAATGTTCTATCATCATTGACGGATGCCTGAGTTCATTAGTTCACGACCGATCCCATACCATGGCACGGTGTGAGGTTGGTAAGACCTAAATAGCGCTATCAACTAATAACCCGTTCGCCTGGCCCCGGCGACTAATCGGTATTATTTAGTAGGGACTTGAGTGATAGAGTTTCGTTTAGTGCCGTTTGTTGCAATCCGTATAAACAGTAATTAACTAAAGGTTCCCAATAACCAGGGAAGAAAGTAAGTTGTATCCCTCATAGGAGATAGTGTTGTTTTTAGTTCCGGTTCCCAAACCACCGGGAACGCATGCTTTAAGTTGTGAACTCACCTTGGGTTGCTCGGTAGGTTATTTATCCGGTCAATCATGTTGGTCACCACGTCCTAGCATGGTTACCAAATATAGGTCAAGTCGGGGTACAAGTAATCACATATAATCTACACATACTAACACATAGCATGTATACAAACATACAGTTGGGTTATTGGGCCTGCCCTAACATTTTCACAAACAAACAGTAACAGAGACATATGCAGCCCAGACAACAGATAGCCCAACAAGTCGTGGCCCAATAACACGTAGACAGCCCAGTCGAGACAAGGGTGGTCTCGACTCGAGCATACACGGTCTCAAGTCGTAACCGGGAGATCTCGAAGAATCACGTTTTGGTCTCGAGTGTGCTTCTTGCGAGTCGCAATCTCAGGAGTCTCGAGCCCAGTCTCGAGTCGAGATCATGTCGTCTCGAGTCGAGACTTAGTCGGTCTCGAGTCCCTGAAGCCCGTCTCGGTTCATCATGCTTTGGTCTCGAGTCGCAACCAAAGGTTCCGACTCGCAACCATGATTACGTGCACAGAAATCTTCTAGAACCTGTCAACATGTACTATCCAATAGAATTCTGTTTTCATGTAATTTTGTACTAACCAACCATATTGCACTAACATGTTTCTTTGTCTAATTACCAAGCAAAATGGACCAAAACAAGCATTTTTGAATATTCATATCACATTCATCTAGTTCATCATTCTAGGGTTTTCATCATTTTATCCAAACATCTCTAACACACATCTATACCTCATTAAACTCGTATGATCATGCCAACAATCAAAATTACTTGGTCATCATGCTTGTTAAACAATTCGGTTCATAACTCATAGTATAACATCATCTATATTGATTCATATAACATACAATAGCACATCCTTATGAACTATCATTGCACCTATCCTTTATCATGTAATCTATTCACCAAGTTATCATGTTTATCATACCAAAACCATACAAGGAGACATTTAGGCTAATCATGTGTAACAAGACTAATCATGTGTAACATTCATCAAATAATCATCAACATATCAAATAGTGTGAAATACTAACCGGATGGTGTTCGAGTGTGAGAGTGTTTGGGAGATCGGCTAAAGGGAAACCTCCTAGCTTGGAATGTGAGCCGCTACTAGTGATCCGAGACAAGAGAAGAGAGTGATGATGCTAAGGTTTTAGTAAGGGAGAGGTAGAGAGTGTGAGAGTGAAATGAGGGAGAGTGTAAAGGAGAAAGTGTGAGGGTTTGGGGCTATATATAACAAAAGGTGCACCCTAAAGGTTTCCGAGTGGGCTAAGGGGAGGTTGCGGCCCAACCGGCCCAACCGTTCACTGTTCACTCGAGACCACCCGGTCTCGAGTTGGGTTTCGTGGTCTCGGCCCACTACACACATACATACCTATTTATATACATATACTACATACACATAATGCAAGGATCACATAGAACATCAAAACAATACGCAACTTCATTTAATAATGCATATTTACACAAAGATATACAAGATAACGCTCGGGGAAATCCCAGAGTGTCACATGAAGTGCTCAAACCCATGGTGTTGATCAAACTAAAAGGCCCCGTGGTCAATACCTTTGCCTGGAATAGACAAGAAATAACAAAAAGGTTACTTGGGCAATTATATACTTGGACCTGAATACGTATCATTTTTACGTGTCACTCTAAACTTTTAGTTCAATACTATTCTCTTTTTTGGCTTCTTTTTAATGATTTATCAAAGCTCATATTTTCACTATCAATATATGTTGCAGCTGTTGGTGATTTTTTAGATAGATTGGAGGCTTCGGGTCTTCATGACTTATCTAGGGTTACAAGTGTTGCTTCTTTCTTTGTTAGTTGAGTAGATACACTTCTTGACAAAATGCTTGAAAAAATCGGAACCCCAGAGGCCCTCAATCGTCAAGGGAAGGTAAAAAGCCAATCATAAAAGTAATAATTGAAAATATACCTTCAAAATAATTTTTTTTTTCACAACATGGTCTAATTTTACAGGCTGCAAATGCTCAAGCAGCTCTAGCCTTCCAACTATACCTAAAGAAATTATCAGGCCCATGATGGGAGGCCCTTGTGAAGAAAGGAGCTAAGAAGTAAAGGTTACTATGGGCTTCAACCAGTGTCAAGAACCCAGCCTACCCTTTACAATCTACATAGTGGGCCCTAAATGTTATGGGTTTGTGTTAATCTTCTTGCTTTTAGATATGGTGATTTTGATCCACTTACCTATAAATAAGTTTAGTTTGGTCCACTTACAGTTATTCCTTCAACAACAACAACAACAACAACAACAATAATAATAATAATAATAAAATGATTTAACAAGATTTTGCATTAAGTTTAAAGTTACACTTCGGTTGACTTTTAGCCCATTTTAACCTGCCACTTTTAAGCTAATTGTTTCACGTAAATGTCTCTGCCTTAATTTCCTTTCCGGCAATTCCTGAAAATAGTGCGAAAAGTTGGGAAGTGGTTAGTTTCAAATTTTTATAGTGAAAGGAAACTCCAACGAAACAGAATAATGGTTTCTCAAGTGGTTAAAGTGTTTGGAACATACTACTCTTTAAAAGATGGAATCGACGTATCTTCGGTTTCCATTGTTTGATTTTTTTGCTTAAATGGTACTGTATTTTGCAGTTCGTTAGTTTTCTTATATTTACATCATCTTATAGTTTTAGCAGATGGACATACTACTTCATTGGAGAAACTCTTCGAGTTGTAACTGGCAATTCAGGATTTTTTATCTGCGTGGAGTAGTTGATGAGTTTTGTTTTTTTAGAGCCGCTTTGTTTAACCCATGCCCATTTGTTTAGAACCCATTTTGAACTGAACCATAGTGATACCTTTCCAAAATGGCCCTCCGAATACTTTTTTGCCATGCTTAGCTATCCTAATTTATTCTTTTCTTCCCCAGGAAATATAGTAATGCCAGATTCAATGGAAACAATATTTCGGGCTGCACCTACTTTTGGCCGAAATGGGACTGTAAGTTTTTTCAGTATATGTCTCTTATAAGACTATTATTAATCAACATATCAGAAAATTTATTGCATTTGGTAGGTAATTGAGTATATGGGTCGAACTGAAAATGCAACTGGTTCTTATTTAAAGGCGGTACGTTTGTTAAGCTTTGTTCTTGTGGAGGCACCATCACCGATTCTGAACCCGCCATTATCGATCTCAAATTTAGATTAGTATACACTTAGAACATATATAGATGTTCTTAATAACAGACAAAGCCATTCAAGATCTCAAAGGATTACACTCATGAAGGGTGTTGGTGTTCCCAAAGGATTTTAGGTAATTTGAATTACACTTATAGGTTCTTGCTTTATATTATAAGATAAATTGTGTGTTTTTCGAATGAATAGTTTGACACCATAAATTTACCTGCAGGATCAACCTCTGAGTCGAAAATATAACATCTTCTCAAGTGCTACAGTGGGCTTAAAGTCCTATTTTTTCACATTGTATGTCCTTTGTTGTTCCCACAAAAGTAAGTTTTAAACATTATTTTTTTTTGAAATATTAGTGGCAATTTGAATCAAGGACGCTGGCTTAAAATAATACTGTATATAAACCATTCCTCATTAGCTTCACCAATACTGAAATGAATGATCTCTAGATCAAGTGGTGGAAGACTTGCATTTCTTTTGTGAGCTGCAAGTTTAACTCCGACTTGGCGCAGAGTGAGGTATTGGTGGGCAATGATAGGAGACCCAGGGAAACCTTGGTTGGATCCGGTTTTACCGGTAATTTCATCATCGTGCCTACGGGTGGGTGGGTTATGGGTTTTCCTCGGAATTGGTGGTAGACCCGGGTTACTCTCGAAGTACTCCGTTTGGTCCAGCGGGTGCCCCGAGAGTGCTTGGGATTGATTCTGTTGGCAGTTCAAAAAAAAAAAAAACAATCAAGGAAGCTAGCTTAAAATAAACCATTCCTCATTAGCTTCACCTATATTTAAAATTTTATGGGCATATGAAAAAAAATCCTATGTAGTTGCAAAACAAAGTTTTATTAGGCTTACTATTTGGCATATTGAGAACAAGACTTGGCAACACTAACTCTTGATAGGTACATCCATGCTAATTTAGATTGCTTAGTTAAAGTTAGAAAATTACTATACCCCTCTGAGGACACTAGGAAAGTGGACCAGATATCAGCTGTATTAACTCAAGCCGACAAAAATTTGTTAAAAATAAAACTTGAAAACTAAGGATAAGTCTTTTCCTTCATAACCATATACGTCAAGTGTTTGTATGGTCTAACTTTCAAACAATTTCACAGTGGCCATTTTCTCGAAGCTACTGTATGGGACTCAATTGCCGCTCTCTTCGGCAAGGACTTCGATAACGCAAATACCATCACCAATTATTTCAACAATTATGTCCTGTAAGGGTAAGCAAAAAACTATTCTTTCATTTGGTACAATTGGTTTTATGTAGTTTATAAGTGATGATCTTTGTGTTGAAACTTACCCATTCAGCCCATCTCTAACTACCATTGTCCAAGGAGCGCGAAACCACCACTTTAATATGTTTACCAATGAAACAGGGAGATGCGGATTTAGGTAAACCGGCTACTTTGTACAAATGTGAAAAGAGACAAGAGTTAAAAGACGAAGGTTAACTTTGGTTCGATGTGGATGGCAAGCATTTCTTGCATATGTGAATGTTGGATGTTATTATGTGGCTTGAGTGCCACTTGGTTCTTTGTCGGCCTTCATATTCAACTTTGGTGCTAACTGCTAAGGTATGACAATAATAATAACTGTTTCTCTCTCTGATAAATTAAACATTTAACCTTATATATAACTTTATGATGTAAATTAAATATTTAATTGTGACACCTGTGTCACTGTGACCGTCAAACAAATGCCAAACCAATGAAATTTTGTATTTCATACTTGGGAATTGTGAAAATATGTGTATCATTTGCACATATCAATTCTTGTTCGATTTCGGGCTTTAAGTCGCTTTCTGGAAGGTTATACACGATCTGATGCGTAAATATAACCAGTTTAATGCAACAAACACTCCGGAATAGTGACATAGGCTTAACATACCTTAAATAACCTTTACATAACGTAGAAATAAGTTTTGGATGGTTTGGTATGCCGAAATCAAGTTTATTCGCTTACAGGGACTATTTGCGTCAACTTGCAAAAGTTTGCCGTTTCATAAGGCAACGTATAGTCCGGAACTTGATCATAAGTTAAACATACCATATATAACCTAAATATGGCTTAGAAATAAGCTTTGATAGGTTCAGTGTGTGAAAACATGCTTATATGATCTTACAGGGACTAAAAGTGTCAAAAACGGCGTAAGTTTGCATTTTCGCGCATATCTTACGTTCTGGACACATCTGGACATCCAAAATTTTTGTACACACTAAAATATTTTTATTTTAGTGATCGCCATGCAAAAATTCCATTCGTCGCTTTATTTGGATCGTTTTCGCGTCCGTTCGAGTTTCGTCGTAAATAACCGAACAACGTGACCATACGACCAAACGAACCGACATCCGAGATGTTTTTGAGCATGTTTTGAGTCCCTTATACTTTAACTTCATTTTAGAGCCTTGAAATGAGGTTAACGGGGTTTAAACGCATCGAAAAAGGCTTTAAACACGTGCAGGGACCATTTCTGCCATTTTTGAAACTTTGCTGAACCTGATACATGGTAGCGTAGTGCGAGCACTTACTGCCTATGCCGTCGCGCTACGCGAGCGTCACATCTGGGCAGAAAGTCTGTTTTCAGCAACAGTTTGTAAATTCAGGGGCCAATCTTGCAATTTCTTTGTGTGGTAACCAAGTTACCACCTCTCCAAGGCTTTGCACCTGCTCCTAACACTTGTATGGATGAGATTTATTCCTTAATGGCTAAACAAACCACTTGTGATGATCCTAGAGCATCACCACAAGTATAAATAGCCCATCCATTTCATTCATTCCTTGCTCATTCTTCTCATTCCTCTCTTCACATCTGCTTTGGAGCTCCCTCTCAAGCATTTGGGACTTTGTCTTCTTGTAGAAAAGATAGCAAGGACCTTAAGTGAGCTTCTTTCATTCTTTTTCTTGCTTTTTCCTTATGTAGTGCAGAAAGTCAAACAGTTTGGCCAACAGTTTGACTTTCGGTTTTGACCATCAATTGGTCAAGTCAAAGTTCAATTGAACTTTGAAACGTGATTGTAATCACGATAGTTATAATCCTTCGCGGTTATAGCTGCTGATTACCACGTTAGCTAGTTGTAGTGTCGAGTCAAAGTTTCGGTCAAAATGCGTTTTAGCACGCATTTTGCCTCGGAACTACTTTAGGGTATCAAAACACTTTGTTTTGATACCAAATCAGTAGGTTAGACATGTTTTGACATGTCTAACATGACACTATTAGTTTGTGCTTGTTTAGGGTCGTGAGGTAAGCGGTCTAAACCACCGCTTAGCCTTTTGAACCCAACCCGTTTGGTCGATCATTAGGATCCGACCAAGCTTAGTTAGTGATCATAGTTGCATAGGGAATAACCACTGAGGTTATACCTTATGATCACATAGGATTGGTTAGTCATTTGCTTGTTAGCTTGTATGCCCATAGGAAATGACCAAAATGCCCTTTTGAAGCTAAAATCCGTATTTTGCCTATGTGAACATATTTTTGACAAGTAATCTGATTTAGTAACATGTTTAGGGATAATTGGGCATGTAAGACTTGGCATAGCACATAGTTAACCATCCGAACATAGTTTTACGCTAACGACGCCTTATAGTAGCTTATGTTACCATAATGTGTCGAAACGGGTCAAAAGCACTTAGGTAGGCCTTTCAATCAGAATGTAGGGTCTATTAAATCATCCATATGAGTTCAATTACTCATTTGATTTATAGAACCTCATTCTATCCTATCTCCCGATTTAGGTCCGGTTATTTACATAGTTACCTATATAGGGTGCCGTTTGATTCCCTGATCACTCTAGCTTTGCTTGGTTGTTGTTCAAGACTTCTAAGCACCCTCAAGTGAGTACATAGTCCCCTTTTTTACTGTTTTCAAACTGTTTTGGGGTGGAACACATGTGCCTACTTGATACTTTCATGTTTCCCATGTTTTTATATCATATACTTACTATGTTCAATAGTACATTATTAGTACACGATTTCATTATGTTTTGCTATGTATGTTCACGTAACATGCTAGCACATTGATTTCCATATACTACATTTTGTCGCATATGCTCATCCAGCATATGGACACATTGTTTTACATTTTGAACCGTTGAAACCATTTGATCATTTGAACCGTTGTAACCATTTGATCATGTGAACCGTTTGTAATCATTTGACTATGTGAACCGTTAGTAACCGTTGCTTATGTGAACCGTCTGCAACCGTTGACTAGATGAACCGTTGGACTATATGAACCGTTTGTGACTACTTGACTATGTGAACCGTTTGTAACCATTGATTGACATGAACCGTTGAAACCTGTTTGAACCAATGGGATAGGGAAGTGATTAGGTAACGGGGCGGGTATAATGTGTTAAAAGCATGGTGGATACGCCGCTGGTACTTCCTATATATAAGTGCTTTTAATACATTATATATCGTTGCGTTCTCTAGATCACTTGGGCAATGGTAAATAAAACAAAGTTGTAATACAAGGTTTTCCAACAATATATTATACTATTCGAGTTTTATTCCATAAACGATTTACAAATCTGGATTTAATTAAACAAATGTTTTGGGGTTAAGAATCATGGCTACGAGATTTTTATAAATTATAACCAATTTGATTTGAGTTGGTTATTTATGTCGCAATACTATACTTTTCAAAACAAGGTTTTTTTAAATAAGTATTGCAATATGTAAAACGAGCCATGAATCTGAAACTCATACAAAACCTATGTACTCGCCGGCATTTTTATGCTGACGTACCTATTTTCACATGTGTTTCAGGTACAATAGTTGATGATGCTTGATTGATGATATTGGTGTATTCTCACATAGGAATGGACAAGGCCTTAGCGACTTTAAAACTTGGAGGATAATAGTTGTATTTATCTAATTTGTATCAAAACATTTAATTCAATAATTCAATAAAACGAAACTATTTATTCCATGGTTGTGAAACAATGATTCTGTTACAACACTCCCCGACGTTTCCGCCACGTTTTGTTGTTTTACGTGGTCAGGGTGTGACAGAAAAGTTGGCATCAGAGCCAATGGTTATAGGGAATTAGGTTATTAGTAATGCTTTGACCTAGACTATAACCTTCCTAGGACCCTAACGCGAGTTTACTTGCGTTTAGTCGTAAAACAATACCGTCACCTATCCTTAGGTGATAACCACAACGAGAACACAATAACGAATCCGCTTCGAAAATTAATCATCTGTTCTTGGATGATTGATTACTAGGTTTTGAACCTTCTGTTATAAGGTTTTGAACCCTCTGTTATATGGTTTTGAACCCTTCCGGTTTGATTCATCCTTGGCTTTGTGCCTTTTGAGTCTTCAAAATCTCGTCAAAGTTTGGGGTCTAAATAATGTGAACACGTGCGAACTGGAAGAGTGAATGCCTGTACCCTGAGTTTTCTGTCTAAGGCTAGAGTGTTCGTACAAATCCGCAGTATCGGACCAGTCACTCTTACCTGGGAACTCTTGGGGTGAGTGTCCACTTATAGGCGAGCATGTCTTCGCGATACATTATATTGACCCGCTTACTTTGATTAGTCACTGTCTCATTTGTTTGCCTTTGGTAACAAACAAATGGTCACAATCTTCATGCGTTGTCATTCTCTTTTGACTATCTTTCGCTTGTTCCCTCCTATGCCTTCCATATTCTTCAAGATGCCTCTTCATCGCAACAACACACGAATGTCCGAACCAGGTGCTGCAGTTACCCAGCAAATAGGCGTCGTACTCCAGAGGACCGTTGTTTTAGCTATCACCATGACTCGTCTCAGGGATGAAACCGTATAAGGGAGCTGCTCCTTGGTGAAATCAACGTAGCCGTCATCATCCGAATCAAATACCCTGTTTCAAGTGTACCCACGGTGGACGATGGGGACATTTGATTAACAGGTGCCGCTTTGCAATCCAAAGCAAAGCTGTTATAAACCCTGCTGTTGTTCAAATCTTCAAATCCTGCTTCATATGTCGCCTTGGCATATCTAGCGCCTCAACCTCATGAATTTTCTGCCTTGTGTATCGACTTAAGCACGCCTAGTGCTAGGTGTCGGAACACCTCTCGTTACACAAAATTCCAAAATCCAAAATAGGATCTTTCTATCCTCATAATTAGATCCTTATGGATGATTATCAATCAAATCGGAGACCTAAATTGAATTATTCGTGTGCATTAATACGTATATTACGATTAAATAAGGATAAATCCGAATTCCTATTAAGATCTTTCTATCTCCATAGTTAGATTCTTATGATTAAAGTGCCAAATGAAATCCACGGATTGGATTCCTGGTGTGCTTTAAATATCTGTGTCCAAAGATAACAAATTAAAGGACAAGTTAATCAATTATGTGATTATGTGCTTATGTGTTCCCCTTATGTTTTGTGTGATCCAAATTTTTGTTATCCAAATCCTCGTAGAATCTTCCATATCTTCGTATAAGGGATTCATAGTAGGATATCCAAAGGTACTATCTTAAATCCTTAATGGACTTCTACGTTGTAGTTAAGTCCCTTGGGTTATGAAGCACTATTCCATAATTAGACCCCTTGAGTGGTCTAGTTAAACAGATTTATCCAAAAATCTGGTTAGGAATATCATGTGATGAAATAGCTGAAAAGACTCCTTGAGTGGTCTAATTAAAGAGATCCTATGTCGATCTAATTAAAAGGACCCTCTGGTAGTCTAGCCACACTCATCACAGGTTTGATCTTCTTCCCCTACACATATGAAATGAACTGTGCGGACTGTGCAAGGAATTACGTAATTATGGAGGCCTATATAATTATGGAATTTAGTGCACGGAAACCACATCGAGTTTTGTCATGTGCCTTGAGTAAACCCTGTTCATTTCCAATTCTGAAGAAGCAACCGTTGAGAAAAATGAACTAGCTATTCATTTTTCACTTCTGAAAGAATATCCGTTGATGGAAATGAATATCCGTTTGTTTAACCCTGTTCATTTCCAATTCTGAAGAAGTAACCGTTGAGAAAAATGAACTAGCTATTCATTTTTCACTTCTGAAAGAATATCCGTTGATGGAAATGAATATCCGTTTGTTTAATCCTTCATTTCCGTTCTGATGAAGAATCCGTTGAAGAAAATGGATCAACCATTCATTTTCGCTTCTGAAGAATATCCGTTGATGGAAATGAATGTTTGTTTAATCCTTCATTTCCGTTCTGATGAAGAATCCGTTGAGGAAAATGGATCATCCATTCATTTTCGCTTCTGAAGAATATCCGTTGAAGGAAACGAATATCCGTTTGAATATCCTTTTCATTTCTGTTCTGATGAAGAATCCGTTGAGGAAAATGGATCATCCATTCATTTTCGCTTCTGAAGAATATCCGTTGAAGGAAATTAATATCCGTTTGAATATCCTTTTCATTTCTGTTCTGATGAAGAATCCGTTGAGGAAAATGGATCATCCATTCATTTTCGCTTCTGAAGAATATCCGTTGAAGGAAATGAATATCCGTTTGAATATCCTTTTCATTTCTGAATCTGAGGAAGCATCTGTTGAAAATGGATCATCCATTCATTTTCGCTTCTGAAGAATATCCGTTGAAGGAAATGAATATCCGTCTGATTATCCTTTTCATTTCCGTTTCTAAGGAAACATCTGTTGAAAATGACTCCGTCTGTTCATTTTCGTTTCTGAAGAATGTCCGTTAAGGAAATGATAGGATTATGCTTTGCATATCTCTAGGGGTTATTTGACACAAAGTCACAGACAGACTCCTACGAATAAATTTCGGGACAAAATTTCCTAAAGTAGGGGAGACTGTGACACCTGTGTCACTGTGACCGTCAAACAAATGCCAAACCAATGAAATTTTGTATTTCATACTTGGGAATTGTGAAAATATGTGTATCATTTGCACATATCAATTCTTGTTCGATTTCGGGCTTTAAGTCGCTTTTTGGAAGGTTATACACGATCTGATGCGTAAATATAACCAGTTTAATGCAACAAACACTCCGGAATAGTGACATAGGCTTAACATACCTTAAATAACCTTTACATAACTTAGAAATAAGTTTTGGATGGTTTGGTATGCCGAAATCAAGTTTATTCGCTTACAGGGACTATTTGCGTCAACTTGCAAAAGTCTGCCGTTTCATAAGGCAACGTATAGTCCGGAACTTGATCATAAGTTAAACATACCATATATAACCTAAATATGGCTTAGAAATAAGCTTTGATAGGTTCGGTGTGTGAAAACATGCTTATATGATCTTACAGGGACTAAAAGTGTCAAAAACGGCGTAAGTTTGCATTTTCGCGCATATCTTACGTTCTGGACACATCTTGACATCCAAAATTTTTGTACACACTAAAATATTTTTATTTTAGTGATCGCCATGCAAAAATTCCAT
Source organism: Helianthus annuus (assembly GCF_002127325.2). NCBI lineage: Eukaryota > Viridiplantae > Streptophyta > Magnoliopsida > Asterales > Asteraceae > Helianthus > Helianthus annuus. The sequence continues at coordinate 80,536,363 of NC_035434.2, read as the reverse complement.
TCGTCGCTTAATTTGGATCGTTTTCGCGTCCGTTCGAGTTTCGTCGTAAATAACCGAACAACGTGACCATACGACCAAACGAACCGACATCCGAGATGTTTTTGAGCATGTTTTGAGTCCCTTATACTTTAACTTCATTTTAGAGCCTTGAAATGAGGTTAACGGAGTTTAAACGCATCGAAAAAGGCTTTAAACACGTGCAGGGACCATTTCTGCCATTTTTGAAACTTTGCTGAACCTGATACATGGTAGCGTAGCGCGAGCACTTACTGCCTATGCCGTCGCGCTACGCGAGCGTCACATCTGGGCAGAAAGTCTGTTTTCAGCAACAGTTTGTAAATTCAGGGGCCAATCTTGCAATTTCTTTGTGTGGTAACCAAGTTACCACCTCTCCAAGGCTTTGCACCTGCTCCTAACACTTGTATGGATGAGATTTATTCCTTAATGGCTAAACAAACCACTTGTGATGATCCTAGAGCATCACCACAAGTATAAATAGCCCATCCATTTCATTCATTCCTTGCTCATTCTTCTCATTCCTCTCTTCACATCTGCTTTGGAGCTCTCTCTCAAGCATTTGGGAATTTGTCTTCTTGTAGAAAAGATAGCAAGGACCTTAAGTGAGCTTCTTTCATTCTTTTTCTTGCTTTTTCCTTATGTAGTGCAGAAAGTCAAACAGTTTGGCCAACAGTTTGACTTTCGGTTTTGACCATCAATTGGTCAAGTCAAAGTTCAATTGAACTTTGAAACGTGATTGTAATCACGATAGTTATAATCCTTCGCGGTTATAGCTGCTGATTACCACGTTAGCTAGTTGTAGTGTCGAGTCAAAGTTTCGGTCAAAATGCGTTTTAGCACGCATTTTGCCTCGGAACTACTTTAGGGTATCAAAACACTTTGTTTTGATACCAAATCAGTAGGTTAGACATGTTTTGACATGTCTAACACGACACTATTAGTTTGTGCTTGTTTAGGGTCGTGAGGTAAGCGGTCTAAACCACCGCTTAGCCTTTCGAACCCGACCCGTTTGGTCGATCTTTAGGATCCGACCAAGCTTAGTTAGTGATCATAGTTGCATAGGGAATAACCACTGAGGTTATACCTTATGATCACATAGGATTGGTTAGTCATTTGCTTGTTAGCTTGTATGCCCATAGGAAATGACCAAAATGCCCTTTTGAAGCTAAAATCCGTATTTTGCCTATGTGAACATATTTTTGACAAGTAATCTGATTTAGTAACATGTTTAGGGATAATTGGGCATGTAAGACTTGGCATAGCACATAGTTAACCATCCGAACATAGTTTTACGCTAACGACGCCTTATAGTAGCTTATGTTACCATAATGTGTCGAAACGGGTCAAAAGCACTTAGGTAGGCCTTTCAATCAGAATGTAGGGTCTATTAAATCATACCATATGAGTTCAATTACTCATTTGATTTATAGAACCTCATTCTATCCTATCTCCCGATTTAGGTCCGGTTATTTACATAGTTACCTATATAGGGTGCCGTTTGATTCCCTGATCACTCTAGCTTTGCTTGGTTGTTGTTCAAGACTTCTAAGCACCCTCAAGTGAGTACATAGTCCCCTCTTTTACTGTTTTCAAACTGTTTTGGGGTGGAACACATGTGCCTACTTGATACTTTCATGTTTCCCATGTTTTTATATCATATACTTACTATGTTCAATAGTACATTATTAGTACACGATTTCATTATGTTTTGCTATGTATGTTCACGTAACATGCTAGCACATTGATTTCCATATACTACATTTTGTCGCATATGCTCATCCAGCATATGGACACATTGTTTTACATTTTGAACTGTTGAAACCATTTGATCATTTGAACCGTTGTAACCATTTGATCATGTGAACCGTTTGTAATCATTTGACTATGTGAACCGTTAGTAACCGTTGCTTATGTGAACCGTTTGCAACCGTTGACTAGATGAACCGTTGGACTATATGAACCGTTTGTGACTACTTGACTATGTGAACCGTTTGTAACCATTGATTGACATGAACCGTTGAAACCTGTTTGAACCAATGGGATAGGGAAGTGATTAGGTAACGGGGCGGGTATAATGTGTTAAAAGCATGGTGGATACGCCGCTGGTACTTCCTATATATAAGTGCTTTTAATACATTATATATTGTTGCGTTATCTAGATCACTTGGGCAATGGTAAATAAAACAAAGTTGTAATACAAGGTTTTCCAACAATATATTATACTATTCGAGTTTTATTCCATAAACGATTTACAAATCTGGATTTAATTAAACAAATGTTTTGGGGTTAAGAATCATGGCTACGAGATTTTTATAAATTATAACCAATTTGATTTGAGTTGGTTATTTATGTCGCAATACTATACTTTTCAAAACAAGGTTTTTTTTAAATAAGTATTGCAATATGTAAAACGAGCCATGAATCTGAAACTCATACAAAACCTATGTACTCGCCGACATTTTTATGCTGACGTACCTATTTTCACATGTGTTTCAGGTACAATAGTTGATGATGCTTGATTGATGATATTGGTGTATTCTCACATAGGAATGGACAAGGCCTTAGCGACTTTAAAACTTGGAGGATAATAGTTGTATTTATCTAATTTGTATCAAAACATTTAATTCAATAATTCAATAAAACGAAACTATTTATTTCATGGTTGTGAAACAATGATTCTGTTACAACACTCCCCGACGTTTCCGCCACGTTTTGTTGTTTTACGTGGTCGGGGTGTGACATTAATGCTCTATTTATTACTTTATCGACTATAATTAGCTGAAAAAAACAAAAGATTATTATAAGAAAATTTGACCGGTCGGATGGTAAACGACCTTTGATTGAAAACATTATGCAGGGAATATGGTTGGGGTCTGGTCGGCGGTATGACTATACAGACGCTTATTTTACTATGGGTTACTTTCGAATAAATTGGAACAAAGAGTTATTGTTTTTAAATAAAAATTATTGAACTTATGGGATTTTTTTATTCTGATTCTTCTGATAAAAGTAAATAATTTGCAAAATAGTTTATTTATGGTTTCACTTTCAAAGGAAATTATGGAATATCATACTTTACTGATTATATTTTTATCAAAATATCTTATTTGATACATGTTTAAAAAATAAGATCCACCTGCAAAGGTACCAACTGTTAGCAATCTGTAAAATTATTGAAAAATTAGTCAATGAAATTTCATGAGAAAACGGGTTCTCGATAAAAGGCTCTTTTTAGTTAATATGGGTTTTGTATGGCCTTTTATGATGATTCAGTTGGGTTTATCAATTCTGATCGATAATGTGTTAATTTCGGAGAGTTATCTTACGCTAATTATAATTTGACAAGAGAGATTTAAAGAAATAATCAAGCTGAAGTTGATGCTTCAATAAGCTCGCTTTGGTGGGACAATGCGTGATCGATATGCCTCCTACGTAAGCCCATCTTCTCATATGTTAGTTCTTTTTTTTTGTTTTAATTTGGTTCTGCAAAAATGCCTTTATCCTGTTTCTGACCAAATTCTCTATATCATTGTCTCCTCTAACTTAGTTGTTTTGGTATTTGTTTAATAAAGAAACACATGCTAATTTGGAAGCTAAGATGTTGTCCTTTTACGTTATTATGATATCGTTTACAAGTTAACTTTAAAGCGCTTAATCCTTGGAGAAGTATTTGATGGTTATAATGAGGGCTAAACTTGAAAAAAAAAAAACTTAACTATATGCCAACATTTTTAAAACTAAAAAAGCTTTAGAGTGCTTTTTCTACGCTTATTTCTTAACTGAGACTATATTGCAGTAGGGGATTAGATTAGATGTATTTGGGTAATTCTGTGTGAATTTGCAAAAAGTATATTAGATTAGATAATTCTGTGTTAATTTGTAAATCATATTAATGTAAATTTATACCAAGTTTCCAATTTTAGGTTGTATTTCATTTGTGGTTTTTGTTTATGTTAATAATCGATGTTTTGTAATAATATTATACATGAGGTTAATAGGTTATAAGCACCAAATATGTTAATAATTGATGTTTGTTCAAGCCTAAGATAGTCACTTTTATTTTCAATTGATTTCAACATGTACAGACATGAATATGATGAAGTACTTAGTGAATATGATGAAGTACTTGGTGCTGATTCACATTTGTTGACAAATTTTGGGCAGCCAACTTTGGCTGAAAAAACATTTCTCTCTCAAAAAATATGATTTATGGTTATTACTTAATGTGCTTGAATGAAACACGCATAATGTGTAGGTGAGCAAAAAGTAAATGATCAACTAGCAATGTTAATCTATATTGTATTAAAACAACCCTTTGAGACCTATTTGTGCGCTGTTGTATACATGATGTGAAAAAATCCTTGTAGGTCGGTGTTGAAGGCCTGAAGACATAAGTGGCTCCCACTGTTTCTAGATCCGGTGACGCTATATTCCCCAACGTTGAGGGTGTGGTAATGTTTTTGGATCTGAAATTGATTATTTGTAAGATATTTGTACTCGGCTTGTGTTTAGATTTTGAATTTGTATCATGATTGCTAAACTATGATTATAACTTATCAAATTTGTTTGTATTATTTCATTCGAATATTATTAATGAATATAAATAACTTTCTTGAGTCTAGGAAGCAATCCAGGGTGATAATCGAAGTTGTATATGGGAAATATTTTGATATTTAGAGATTTATGAAGTGTTTGTATATTTGGTGAATTCGAATACATATTTTATTTTTTTATTAATGCTTAATTTCAATTATTTACACTTATAAGCTTTTTATATTTCTCATTCTTTGTAGTTTTTTTTATTTCTTATCAAAATTAAATTCTTTATCCCATGTATCACACAGGTAGATAACAAAACACATATTTTTAAATTACTTTACTAACCTATATACTATAATTAATTATATGTTACAATCTTTTCACACAATACAATGGTTTATATTTCAGTTGCCACACAAAGTTCCATGTTTATGAATGGAATTTTGATTTAGTTTTACGAATTCATTTTTTATTTAATAAATTATCTTCCAATCGCCCATCTATTAAGTAATAATTAAATAATTTGAAATATTTGTTTTGTAAAAGTCACTAAATATTGGTTCTAAATTAAATGCTACAACTAACGTTATGTTTACAATCAACTTTTTCATATTTAAAAAATTCAAATTATAAAAATCACATCTTTATATTATTGCTAAGATATTGATGGTTCAACATTTTGAAAAAGTGGAATATTTGCAATAACTTTGAACAAATATTTAAATGGATTAGTTGATTCTATTAAATAGTAATCAACATTTGGAAATGGGCTAAATTGAATTTATGTTTCAAGTTCATTTTCATTTTACTTATATAAATTAGGTTATTAATATATATATTATACTCAGTAATACATTATATGTTTCATTCGTTCATACAATGGTTTATATTCCGTTTAAAATGCTACTCTTTGAGATTTTAACCAAGCTAAATGCTATATTAATTCATCGCTTCAAATGTGTATACATAGAATGGCGAGACGTTCTATCATCCTTTTGTCTTGGTCTGAATCATTCTACATACATAGAAAATTATCTGGTAATATGTTGAAAATTATATGGTAATTGTTACCATTGATAAATCGCATTGTTTGCATATGTATATTTATATACAATTAATATTGAATTATTGAATATATATCCTCACAAATTTTATAAAAAAAAACCGTTTTAATAAAATTAATATAATATTAATATCCTTAAAATAGAGCGACCATGGGTACCACGGGTTATAACCTAGTATATATATATAGGTGAATGATAAGAAAGTGCATTTTGATTATTATTTGCAATTGTTAGTCAAGAGCAACATCAAGTATGTAGGATTGAATGATTGAAGAACTTGACATGAACTAAGTTTGAGAAAAGTAACTATAATTTGAATACATACACAAAGATTTAAGAAGTGGGATTAGGATCAAATACAAAGTAAATATAAATAAGAAAAATATAAATAAGAAGGTTAAAAATATTTTGGTCCATTGATCTAAAATTTGGAAGGTTAAGATTAGTTTTAAAGAAAAGAAAATAATGGAAGGGTATAAAAGGAATCTTGTATTTATTTACTTTCTCTCTTCACATGCAACGCACATGTCAATTTCCCCATCAATTTAAAACGTCCATAACTTTTTCATACGACATTTTTTTTAAAGTTCACTATAATAACAAGCGTTTTTTATCTTTAATATGAGTATGATATTGTTTATAAAAATAAAATAAAAAATTTCCTCTTTACTGGGTTTTTTGAATCGATGAGTTCCCCGAGTTTTTTTTTTATCTATTTCTAGATTGACATTGCCAAAATACTTTGATTTCGTATATTTGTATGTCTTTTAACTGGGTTTTGTTCATTATGTTTTACTAAGACTTCTATACATTGTGTTATTATCAAAACTTATAACACAATGTTAATTTGGATTCAGGCCACTGCGTTTTTATCAAAACTTATAACATAATTTATAACACAATAAAGATGGTGCTATATTTAGGTACTCTATATATTGTGTTATAGGTTCTGGTCATTGAGTTTATTTTGCTATCCATTGTGTTTTAATCTGTTGTTCATTGTGTATTAGTCTATTGTCTATTGTGTTTTAGTGTGTTGTCCATTGTGACTTTTATTTGCTCTCACTAATTGTATCTTTCATCTGTCGTCATCAATTGTATTTTTAGTCTACTTTCCATTGTGTTTTTAGTTTGATACTCATTGTGTTTTACGTTATTTCCATTGTATCTTTTAGCTGTTGCCATCAATTGTGTTTTGGTCTACTTTCCATTGTGTTTTTAGTTTAATAGTCATTGTGTTTTACTTTATGTCCATTGTGTCTTTTATCTGTTATTATCGATTGTGTTTTTAGTCTACTTTCCATTGTATTTGTAGTTTGATACTCATTGTGTTTTATGTTATGCCCATTGTGTAATACGCAACTGGGTTTTCTCATTGTGTTTTACGGTATGTCCATTGTGTAATACACAACTGGGTTTTCGATTTTTTTCTAAATATAACAATATGTTACTCAGATTAAAGATAAAATATGGTATAATTTTTTTAAAAACAAATGATATATAAAAACGTTATGGACGTTTAAAAAATAGGGGGAAATAGCATGTGACTTGCATGCGCATAATCTTTTTATTCTCTTTGACAAAATTACTCTTTCCACTTGATTTCTTTTGAGACACTGTCACTCTATAGTGGTTTCTTACAATTCTTATTTTTATACTTCTTTGTAGAATAACTCAACCCTTAAGATGTCATCCCACGTGAATGAGCTCATTCGCTAGATACTCTCAAGCGAATGATTAATTCACTACCACATTTTAGAATGGGCCTCGTTTATTCGTTTTTCACACCTATTTAGCACATGATTAATCCTAGCTTATTCAAACAATGAGGGACAAATTAAAATGCACTAACTGATTCCCCTTTTCTCTTTCATTGTCGATTATTGAATATTTTGCAACTTCAGTCACTAATATGTTGATGACATCAGTTGCATCAATAAATTCCTCCTTGACTAATTATTCAGGGAGTAAAATGTCAAAATCGTCCCTAATGTTTTGTCATGTTTTCTTTTTCCATCCAATGACTATTTTTTGTCTTTGAATCATTTAGGTTTACATTTACTGCTATTTTCATTCAAAGCACTAACTCGGTTTATTTTTTCCGTTAAGGTGATAGGGCATTTTTCCCTTTTTGAAGGAAAAGCAAATATTTTTTTATTACTTGTTTCCATATTTATATAGCTTAACATTTATTTTTAATAACTTATATTTGATATATATACATGTTTCACTAAAGAGATTTGGATAAAAAAAAAGTTATAACATTTATCAAAGGAAAATTGGTTTTTAATAAACCAATCTTTGTCCCGTTGGTAAATAATAATCTTACCTACGTAATTGGTATACAATAATCCTACCTATCAACATGTTGGTACTCAATGAACTTTTGTTAATTTTTTTAACTGAAGTTAGTTTTTAAGTTTTATTTATTACACATATAGTCCCTGTAGTTGTAATTTACTAGTTTTAACTATTTTATTAAACAAAAAAAACCTCAAGAACAATTACTAGTTTTAAGTTGTCAACGTTTTTTGTTTTACAAAATAGTTAAAACAAACTAAAACCAAATCCAATAAAAGAGATGTCATAAAAGAGGTTGATTGTAGTTTCTTTATTAATGTCATTCGTTGCAAATTAATGTAACAACATATTTTAATAAAACTTAAAAATAACATAACTCAATAAAACATTTTGTAAAAACATAATTTCTACGTCATTTTACGACATAAATCTATTAACTAAAATTTAATTTTCCTACCCGCGAAGTTCACGGGTGATAGCCTAGTACATATATATATATACATATATATATATACATACATATATATATATATATAAGTTATTAAAAATAATTAACATTAAGCTAAATAAAGGGGAAACAAGTAATATAAAACAAAAATGTAAGAGTAAGATGGCATTATCATCTATGAAAATGGCAATAAAAATGTCTTTCCCCTTAACATAAATTATAAGCTAAGTTAGTGATTTGGATAAAAAGTGCAATAAAACGCAAACCTGAAGGACTTAAATGCACAAAAAAGTCATTTTAGATGAAACAAGAAAATTTGACCAAACTCAAGGACGATTTTGGCATTTTACTCTTATTCGGGTGTGACTTTGACTCGAATTTCATAGCAAAACCAAATCCTCAAAGCTTTCTGTATCAAACTTCCCCTTTAAAATAAGCATATCCAGATTAGTTAGAAACTCAAACTTGATCAACTACCATCACCGCCACATGGGCTAGCTTTACGTCTAATCAATTATTTCTACTAATCTGCAAATTATAAAGGTTCTGTCTTTCAACGATGTTCAACAAGTTATCAGTTTTGTCTTGAAAACTCAAACCAATCAAAGTCAATCTGCATATTGATTACACAATCCTCTGGTAACACAATCTGATCTTCAAATTATAAAGATAAACAATCTTCCAAGACCGATTATGTATGGCATCTTCATGAGAAATAATAAACTTGAAACCAACACTATAATATCTTTCTCTCAAGGATAATCCCATCTGTGTTTAGTTTAACACAACTTTATTTTTACTTCAATCCTTAGATCTTCAAAACTGAACCTGCAAATGATAGAGACTTTGAACGCTGCACTGATCAGAATCAAATTAGTCAAAGCTCACAAAAATCTACCAAACACCATTCTTCAGTTCCACATGTAAGTCCCGTGACAAATCTTTAACAATATGATATCAAGTAATCACAAACAAATGGCGGAATCAAATGAAAGTGATGATTCAAGAAAACTAAAACAATCAATAACACCGAAAGTAACTTTTAAACTCACACACGTTTCTATTACTTGAATAAGCAAAAACGTCTGGTATGAGTACACCACCAACAATTCGCCTCCCTCTCTATTTCCCTAGAACTTGTGTAACTTGGAGGTCTAACCCTAAAACAAGTTAAAAATTTGTTTATATACCTAGTGAAGCCAACTTCCTTACATGGGTTCCCCTTGAGCCCCTTGGCCCACATGGCCTAAAGCTTGGCCCAAATGACTTATAAAGGTTCAAAACCAAATATAAACCAACCCGGTAAGACCCAGTTTGTAACCATAGCCCATTGTGTTAATTTAATGCATCAGTCTCACACTTTAGGGCCTAACAATCTCCCCATAGAGTAATACCATCAAATTGTCTTTATAGCATGAATTCAGTAACGTCTTCAATGAAGTCTATGGTTTTCATTATGTTGTAGATGTTTTGGAAGTTATTGACTTCTGTACTCTCAGCACTGGCTCTCTTTCTTCAGCTCTTGTGGTTAGCTTCATATCAGGATCACGATCAGCATTGCTTGAAACATCTTTGCTAAAAAGAATGTGAGAGGAGGATTCTCAGCAACTATTCTCTTTGTCAATCTTCCTCTTTCAAGTAGGTTCACAGGTACTTCTTCACATGTACTTTCATTGTCAGACGATGACTCGAATCCGGTTCTTCTGACTTAGGTACATCTGGTTGTTGTGATGCTTCACGCTTTCTCAGCAGCTAACACTATCTCAATCTTCATCAACCATTGTTTCTTGATTTAAATCAAGTTCTGCGCATACTTAAAAATTCAAAAGCAAACATTTCTATGCAACAAAGGAACGTATCACAAGAACACTCGGTACATCAAATTTCACAATTTTAAAATTCATTCAACTTTTTATGATCAGTCAAATCTTCAAGAACGGTTATATTTTTTTATTTTAAGAAAACAAACAAACACTCTATTTTTGGATTTTTGGTTTTATATAAAAGCAAGACACTATTTTTGTATTTTTGAATTTTTCTAATTTTTTTTAAGAACTAAAAACAAATAAAAACTCAAAATATAAACAACTACCATAATATACAACTACAATTGCAAAGGGATAAAAATTCGTTCTCAGGCAGACTAAAGAACACTTTTCAGTACGAGCCTAATCAAACTGGTCATGCGATTGCCAATATGTTTGTCCACTTAAACTTTAACGCTCAACTTTCAATTTTTTTAACTTCGTGATATTTTACTATTATACCCGTGTGTCCCATTCCAAGGCATACCCCCGCGATCAAAGTAAGCACAACGATTCATCGTAACAGGTGAGTATACTGATGTCATCCTTTTTGATTTACAACGTTAGACCATTGGTGACAGGTCAGTACTTTCGTACAGCAGAGCGACCAATGATTGTGTCCAACGAGGGTGAGGCAAATAACATTTTGGTACGAGTTTGGCTCTTTGAGCATTGGGAATTTTCTCATTTTGAGATTTGATTCCTTAGGGATTTTGTCCTCTTGGGATCTTTTAAGATATCCTGACTATGTCTAGGTTTGCATATAATCTGGATACAACAGAAGGACTGTGACAACTCGAACTTTAGACTCGCTTTGTGTAACGCTATGTGCATATGTGAACTAAATTATATGTTTGGATTTAATAAATGTTTTGTTATTGTGTGCTTTGTGTATGTACGTATGTTAATAACTCGAATCGCACAACACTAGGTAATCAAACCGCACAACATACACATCACTCGCACAAGGCCGTTTGGGCCTCATTCTTGTACGCGGACCATTAGGGCAGCCCATTGAGGGTTCAGCCCACTTCCCTTTCTCGTGAACAAACAACCTTGGGAGGGGTTTTGTTTCTCATTTGTTACAAACACATAACTCACACAAGAACCCTAGTTGCTACTCCTCTCTCTCTCGTTTGCTTGGAACCCGACGGCACAAGATCTCTATTCGGATCACTCTTGTTTCTTCTCTAATCCGGTTAGTACCTGAGATGTTGGTTGTTATTTTGAACGTTGTTGATGAATCGGCTGTTATATGATGATGGTCTTGTGAGTATTGTTGCTATGATGTTATGTGATAACTAGTGTACTTGTATGAATATTGAATGGTTCTCGATGTGATGATGATCATATAATTCAGCTTGCATATTGTCGATTTAGAAACATGTAAATGCTAATCGGGTTGTATACGGTTGCGTTAGAATAGAATGCTTGTTAATCGGCTATTGCATGACAAGAATCGGATCGGCCGTTGTTGATGATTAGGGATCTAGAACATGAAATTGGTCTATATGTTCGAATGTTTGAATGTCGTTCATGTTAATAGAATTAGGGTTCATAAGAGTTCTTGATGTTATTGCCCTGTTTGATCCATAATTGGTTAACCGAATTATAGGGAGTATGTTAATTGATGGGTGTATGTTTGGTAACACAAGAAACTGTTAATTTGTTATTGAAAAATTGGAAACTATTAACTAGCTTGTAACCGAGTGCATGAAATCCGGAACTTAGTTACAGTCGCACAAGATCAGTCACACAAACTGATCCAGCCGCACAAGGCCTTTCGCTCGCACAAGATCCCCTTGGATCGCACAAGCTGGGATATTGGGCCAGACGTACAGATTGGGCCGTACAAGCCCACACTGATCGCACAACAAATCCTCGGTCGTACAAGACTGGCCTGGTCGCACTGGGCCTACCTGTTGGGCCGAACAAGCCCAAAGTCAGATCGCACAAGCTTACACAGATCGCACAAGCTGACTGTTACGTTAATTGGGCCGTATATGTGTTATTTGATTGTTTGGGCCGGATGGAAGGTTGGGCTGGGCTACTATAGATCGCACAACACGAACTGGATCGCACAATGTTATCCGTATGCTAATTATTTGGGCCATGAATGGTTAAACTGGTTATGTGTGTTTAATGTGTTGACTGTGTTCGTGCATACGTGGTTGTTATGATGTATACGTGCATTACTTGAACCGAACCTGATTTGTATGGTAACCCTGTTAGGACGTGGTTGACCACTGTTAGTTCAAGAACCCTTTCCTCTTTGTGTATCTGCCGAGCAAACCAAGGTGAGTTCACACAGCCAAGGCATGGGATTCCCGGGTTGGGAATTGGGTTGGATATGTTGATATTGAAAGAGTTACTCTTACTTACGCACTCACAAGACTATAGACCATCGTCCTCAGGATAGTCAGGACACGTTACGTAAAGCCTACGTAACCCAGTATTTGCCATTTGTCTCCCGGGTCGGGAGGACACGTTACGTAAAGCCTACGTAACCCAATACCTTCTACTGTCTTCCGGGTCGGAAGGACACGCTGCGTAAAGCCTACGTAGCCCCCCCACGCGTACCACTGTCCTCGGGGAAGGGCACGTCACGTAAAGCCTACGTGACCCAGTACGTATTCCTGTTCTCGGTAGAGAAGAACACATGGTTGGAAGTTAGTCTAGTAAGTACCACTAATGAGAAGCCCTCATTAGTAAGGATAAACGTGGGAAGCCCCCACCAGTAATATAAACACAAGGTTTGGGAAGCCCCCACCTTTAGTACACACTAGTATGGGAAGCCCCCACTAGTTAAACTTATACACTATGTTATGAACTTACTTTCTGTGAACTCGCTCAACTAGTTTGTTGATTATTTGCTGCATGCCTTGCAGGACCTTAGGTATACTTGGAGCTTGCACCAGAGGAGAAGCGGGTCGTTGTGGACAAGAACATGTGAATGCTTATTAAACACTTTTACATTCACACATTGATACTTATGTTTTGGGTTTTACATTTAATGCTTCCGCTACATATACAATGTTTGGTTTTGAACATCAATTATGTCTATGGTTACTATTAAATGTTATGTTTGATATAATTGGTGGCTTGATCCTGGTCATGTCACGCCTCCAAGCGGTGGTACTCCGCGTGTGGATTTTTGGGGGTGTGACAGATTGGTATCAGAGCCATTGGTTATAGAGAACTTGGTTTTAATATGGGAAAACGTTTTTATTAAAACCAGACTATAACCAGAACAGTGCTCTCAACGATCCACAACGACGCTTCGCTCCACGTGCAAGACTCGACATCCTAGGTAATAAGGTTTATGTTTATTGCCTGTTTGCTAGAACTGTTTAGAACTTTGCTCGCATTACGCTTAGATACACATGATACTATAGCATGAGAATCCCTACGTGCTTACACTTTTCTGTCATCGCCCTATTCGCGAACCATTCTTACTTATGCTACTTGTTACCATGAAGATCATGTCTGGACGAATCAACATGACACAAGCCCAGCTAGAGGCTCTCGTTCAAGCTCAAGTTGCTGCGGCAGTTGCAGCAGCTCAAGCAGGTAGCATATCCTGCAGTATAGGCACACACTAGGATCTTGGGATCCTACATTAACTCTCGTATTTAACTTCATCCTATTCGTACACAATAGGTCAACACGCGCAGCAGCCTGTCTGCACATTCAAGAACTTCATGGACTGTCGTCCAAATTCTTTCAGCGGCACCGAGGGGGCAGTGGGACTCCTCCCTTGGTTTGAAAAGCTAGAATCAGTATTCGAAATGTGCGAGTGCCCTGAGGCTCGCAAGGTCAAGTTTGCTACTGGCACCTTGGAAGGAATCGCGCTAACCTGGTGGAACGCGCAGGTGCAAATTCTGGGGTTGGCAGCTGCTAACGCCACCCCATGGAACGATTTTAAGGAACTCATCAAGCGAGAATATTGTACGCGTGAAGATATTCACAAGCTGGAAGACGAGCTGTATAATCTGAAAATGGTTGGATCAGAGATCGAAGCGTATACTAAACGGTCGAATGAACTGGCCGTTCTGTGTCCAACTATGGTGGACCCTCCATACAAGCGCATCGAGATGTATCTCAAGGGGTTGGCACCAGAAATCCAGAGCCATGTTACCTCGGCTAATCTTGACAACATCCAGGAAATCCAGCGTCTCGCTCATCGCATCACCGACCAGGCAGTGGATCAGAATAAACTGCCTAAGCGTGTCAACGCTACTGCTACAGTCACTCCTTCAGCTACTCCTGCTACTACTAGCGAAAGCAAAAGAAAATGGGATGGAGATTCCAGCAGGGGTTCAGCGACTGTTCAGCCACAAGCTCAGCAGCAGAAGATTGACCACTATCAGAGTCCCAGTCAGCAATCCTCTGGTGGTCACAGGCAGAGGAGATATCAGGGAAGTCAACCTAAGTGCCACAATTGCCACAGACATCACAATGGCCCGTGTAACAAGGGTCGTTGTCAAAGGTGTCTTAAGATGGGTCACGAGGCCAAAGACTGTAGGAGTCCACGGCCTGCAAATCAGAATCAGCAGCCTCAGCAACCAGCTCCACAGAATCCACAGAACCAGCAGCAGCAGCCACAGCGTGGAAACCGGGGATGTTTCCAGTGTGGGGCTGAAGGTCATTTCAAACGCGACTGTCCTCAGTTGAACCAGAATCGCAACAACAATAACCAGGGCAACGGGAACAACAACGGTGGAAACAAAGACAACGGCAATGAAGCTAGGGGACGCGCTTTTGTGCTAGGTCGAGGTGACGCAGTGAACGATCCCAATGTGGTTATGGGTAAGTTTCTCCTCGACAACATTTATGTTACTGTTTTATTTGATTCGGGTGCGGATACAAGCTATATGTCTGTGAAAATGTGTCAACTGCTAAAACGTGCACCAACACTTTTACCCACCAAACATGTAGTAGAGTTAGCTAACGGTAAAAGTCTAGAAGCCACGCACGTAGTTCAGGGTTGTAATCTTATCCTAGCTGGCCAAGCCTTCTCTATTGATCTCATTCCCATAGTTTTGGGTAGTTTCGACGTCGTGGTTGGGATGGATTGGTTATCCCAACACCAGGCAGAAATCTTATGCAGTGAAAAGATAATTCGCATTCCTCGTTCGGGTCAGGAACCTCTCGAAGTTCAAGGTGACAAGAGTGGTGCCGTGGTCGGCATCATCTCTTTCTTGAAGGCTCAGAAATGCTTACGAAAGGGGCACACTGCCATTCTGGCACTCGTTACGGACGCATCGGCAAAGGAAAAGAAACTGGAGGATATTCCAGTTGTACGTGACTTTCCTCAGGTGTTTCCTGAAGACTTACCTGGCTTACCGCCTCATCGTCAGGTCGAATTTCAAATCGAGCTCGCTCCAGGAGCAGCACCCATAGCTCGCGCACCATATCGTCTAGCTCCATCAGAATTGGAGGAACTGTCAAAGCAGCTACAAGAGCTCTTGGAAAAGGGTTTCATTCGTCCAAGCTCTTCGCCTTGGGGAGCTCCAGTACTTTTCGTGAAAAAGAAAGACGGTACGTTCAGGATGTGCATCGACTACCGTGAACTCAACAAGGTGACGGTGAAGAACCGTTACCCTCTTCCGCGCATCGACGACTTATTCGACCAGTTGCAAGGGTCGTGCTAGTATTCGAAGATAGATTTGAGGTCGGGGTACCATCAGCTGAGAGTCCGGGATGAGGACGTCTCCAAGACTGCATTCAGAACTCGTTATGGCCACTACGAGTTTCTTGTCATGCCGTTCGGGTTAACGAACGCGCCTGCCGTATTTATGGATCTTATGAACAGGGTGTGCAAACCCTATCTCGACAAGTTCGTCATTGTTTTCATCGACGACATTCTGATTTACTCCAAGAGTCAGGAGGAACACGAGCAGCATCTTCGCCTTATTTTAGAACTCCTTCGGAAGGAACAGCTATACGCTAAGTTTTCTAAATGCGACTTCTGGCTTCGTGAAGTCCACTTCTTAGGCCATGTGGTGAACAGGGATGGGATCCATGTCGATCCATCCAAGGTAGATTCGATCAGGGACTGGCCTGCACCACGAACGCCAACGGAAATACGTCAATTCTTGGGTTTGGCAGGTTACTACAGACGGTTTATCAGGGATTTCTCGAAGATTGCGCAGCCGCTTACGTTACTGACACAGAAGGGTGTTACCTACCGTTGGGGAGATCCCCAGGAAACTGCTTTTCAGCACCTAAAGGATAGACTTTGCAGTGCACCTATCCTCTCTTTGCCTGAGGGCACAGACGACTTCGTGGTTTATTGTGATGCATCCATTCGGGGACTTGGATGTGTGTTAATGCAGCGGGATAAAGTTATTGCTTACGCCTCTCGTCAACTCAAGGTTCATGAACGGAACTACACGACGCACGATTTGGAGCTGGGAGCTGTCGTTTTCGCGCTTAAGATATGGCGACATTACCTGTACGGTACCAGGTGCACGATTTACACCGATCACAGGAGTCTCGAGCATATCCTTAAGCAGAAGGATTTGAATATGCGTCAACGATGATGGGTCGAGTTGCTTAACGATTACGAATGCGCTATCAAGTACCATCCAGGCAAAGCCAATGTTGTGGCTGACGCCCTCAGTCGGAAAGACACTCTACCGAAGCGCGTGCGAGCGCTACAGCTTACAATTCAGTCTAGCCTTCCTACACAGATACGAAATGCTCAGATAGAAGCATTGAAGCCCGAAAACGTCAAGGCTGAAGCCTTACGCGGCTCACGACAGCAAATGGAACAGAAGGCAGACGGCGCCTACTACGTAACGGGGCGTATTTGGGTCCCACTTTATGGCGGTCTACGCGAACTTGTGATGGACGAAGCACACAAGTCTCGCTATTCGGTACATCCAGGGTCGGATAAAATGTACCACGACATCAGCACTACTTATTGGTGGCCTAGCATGAAGGCCCACATTGCTACGTACGTTGGAAAGTGCTTGACCTGTGCGAGAGTCAAGGTTGAATATCAGAAACCAGCTGGCCTACTTCAGCAGCCTAAGATTCCTCAATGGAAATGGTGTTGGTGCATTTTGTGTCTGTACTTTGTCTGTATTTTGTAATGTATAAAACGATGTCTTTTGTCTGTTGTGTTTACGTCTTTGTTATGTTGTTTATGTGTTGGAATGTGTGTTTGACCAAGTCAACCATCCTCCTGGTTTGACTTGGCCAAACATCCACACTTAGTGTTTGAAAGATGATATGCTTCGAAGGATGTCATCGAAGAATGAATTGTATCCTTCGATGACCTCGAAAGATAATGTTTCGATGGATATTAATGGACCTCGAAGGATATATCATCCTTCGAGGTATGCTGGAATCCTTCGAGATCTTTCGATGGCAATTCTGGTCGATAGATGATCCTTCGACCAGAATACCTGATCCTTCGTGCATGGTTGTCTGTTATGGGTATATATATCCCATGAGGGTTTCACTTCAAGTAGAAGTTCTGTGTAAGTGTGTGTAAGTTGTTGAGAGCTTTTGTGTGTGAACCCAAGTCTTGTAAGAGAGCATTTCAGTTTGGTCAAGGTCTGTAACCGTGTCCACTGAAATACAAGAGAAAACTTTGATACTTTGCTTGTCTACTCTTTCTCTTTGTAAACTTTGCTTTCATCTAAACTACGGTTTGCACTCTAGCTTGGATTCCGCACTTGCTAGAGTGTTGAACATAACAAGGAATAGGTTTATCCTCAACCTCCGAGGGACCTACAAGTGGTATTAGAGCCGTGGCTCTTTTCCTTGTTAAAACCGGGTTTGTGCAAGACTTTGGTTGTGTTTGGACAAAAACTTTCTTGGTTTAGCACCCGTTTTTAGTGTGTTTCTTGCATTTTTAACCATAAAAACGTGTTCTAAACTAACCGGGTGTGTTACGGGAAGGTTTGGGTAACTTAAAAATCTTGTTTGAAAAGGTTTGTGTTTTCCGGCCAATATTCCGGTCAAACTTCGGTTGCTTGGTGTGGATAAGAAGCTTCCTTTTTGGGCATTATTTTCAAAGTCAAATCTGACTTGGTGAAAAGTTGTTGTCAGATCATCCTCTTTGCCGAAAGTTGGTCACCAACCACATCACCTTTTCACCAACCTGTCGTCCTTTCTGTCAGTGTGTCAGACCGTCGAAAGATACCTTTCGAGCTCGAAAGATCATCCTTCGATCAAGGAGATTCGAAAGATAACCATCCTTCGAACATCCTTCGAAGTCAGTGAGTTATCCTTCGAGTCAAGGAATCTTTTCGAAAGATACATCCTTCGAGTTACTGTTCATTTCGAAAGATAAGGATCCTTCGTGTAGGTGAATCTTTCAAAGTTATCTTTCGAGGTTATTGTTCGAATCTCAACAGTGATCCTTCGAACACTGTTGATCCTTCGAACAAGTGTCATCTTTCGTGCATCCTTCGAGTCTTATTTGTTTAGACTTAACAGTTGTGAATTTCAGGTCTTTCGATCCTACATCCTTCGGCTGTTTGTTATCCTTCGAAATTTTTAACATAGTTTGTGAAAATCAATTTTTCTAAAGTTAATTTTCACCTAATATATTAAATATAAAATGGGAACAAACGGTCAATGGGATCCATCTGCGTGGACTACAACAACTTTGACTCCACAGTCATCATCTACGCAACCATCAACCACGCAATCTGCGCCAGAGTTCAACAAAACTGCATGGATGCAGGCTATTGCCCCAACTCAAGCTGCAATGATAACTGCAAATCAATGGGCTTTGGTCACAAATCAAAGCAACAGCATTCAAGCAATGATGCAGAACGATAGTGAAACTGGTACAAGCACGAAACCGCCAAAGCTTAATCACATTAATGATTGGGGATGGTGGAAAGAAAGGCTGAGAACTTATGTTCAGGGGCAAGGTCAAGACTTATGGATGTGTTTCTTCACTTCATTTGAAAATGAGTTGGAAGTTGCAGGATCAAATCCAGAAACTTACAACACACTGTCTGACAAAGATAAGAAGAAGTTTGAATTGGAAAAGAAAGCATTTATGATTCTCACGCAGGCTCTTCACAGAGATATATACCACCAATTCGTCTACTGTATGACTACCAAAAGTTTGTGGGATATGCTCACGTTAAGGTGTGAAGGAAATGCTCAATCAAGGAAGATCAAGCAGGAGCTGCTAAAGAAAGAGTTTGAAGGTTTTACCTGCATGGAGAATGAAGGTCTAGCAGAGTTGTCTACAAGATTTCACCATCTGTTGAGTGAAATGTTTGCCTTCAAAGTTTCTGCCACTCCACAAGACATGGTGAAGAGATTTGCTGATGCCTTACCAGCAAATTGGAGCAGTTATCTTGAGATTCTCAAGGAAAACGGTGTTCTGGATACAATTACCATTTATGAGCTAATACAGAAATTGGAAAACAAAGATGTTGAAGAAAAGCTCAAGGCAAAAAGAACAATCACTCCTCAGAATCCAGAGATGTATTTTGGGATTGCAGGTGGTATTACTGGAGAAAAGCCAGCTTCTCAGCATGCTAAGCTTCAAACAGCGTTCATCTCCAACACCGGACCTCCAACAGCAAATCAATTTGATCCTTCAGCATACACAATGATGTATTCAAGACCAGATTCTTCTTCTCAACAACAACAACAGCAGACAGCTCAACAATTCACTCCACCGCCTTTCTTGGATCCTAACAGAGCTCAACAGCAACAACCACAACAGCAGGGATTTTATGGAAGTTCTTCAAGCTTTCAAGCTACTTCCAATCCGAACACTGTCAGATTGGATACTTCCAATTTTTCAAAAGTCAGTGTTGAGATAGCCAAGGAACATATGGAGATGTTGAACACCTTGGTTAGCGCCTACTGTGGGTTGGTTGCGGGTCAGATTGGAAATATCAACCTAACCAACGAAGATTATCAGCAGGTTGATAAAGAAGAGTTTGAGATGATGGATATAAAGTGGGCTCTTGCTAGTGCTATCCGTAGAGCTAAAGAGTTTATGGAGAGAACGAGGAGAACCAGCTTGGAAAGCAACAACAACACCGAGTATGGTTTTGATAAGAATGCTGTCACCTGCTTCAACTGTGGTGAAAAGGGTCATTTCAAGCGGGAATGTCAGAAACCACCCAAGCAAGGCAATCAGAATCCTTTCAGGAATCAGAGACAGCCTCAGCAACAACAGAACAATTCTGACAGACAAATAGTTCCCGTGGGAGGAAATACATCTGGAACCACAAACTCTAATCCCCACAGAGGATTAGTTGTTCAAGCTGATGAGATTTGCAACTGGAATCTTCAGCTTGGTGAAGGAGGAAATGGTGGAACAACATGTTATGCTAAGGTGGTTGAAAAGGTTGAAGAACCCGTGTCTGCTGGTGAATCTTCAGAAGATGAAGATAGCTCGGGTTATAGTGGAAGTATGGATGGGGAATCACTTGATGCTGGTGATCTATCAAGTGAGGCTTTAGATCTGGAGGTTGATGAGCTATTGGCTGATGCTGAAGCATTATGCAAGAGAAGATCTATTCTTTGCCAGAAAGCTGCTGGAACTTCTGAGAAGCTTTCTCAATTTTTCTCTGAAGATGGATCTTTTTCTTTTCATACAGCCTTCATGGCTCATGTTGAAGGACAAACCTCTCAGGTATGTGATTCTAAATCTGACTCTATTTCTGCTGCTGTTGAATGTGCTAAATGTCTAGAATATGCAGAAAAGGAAAGTCTTTTTGAAATCACACACAAACACAATCAAGAATTGATTGTTGATCTTTCTAAAGCAACTGAGGCTAACTTGTTTTTAACAAGAAATGAAAAGGAGTTTAAAGCAACAATTGCGTCATTAAAACATGATGTTTCTGAACTTCAAAAGGCTGTTTTGAGAAAACAACATGCTAATAATAATTTGATTGACACAATTGAGAAACAAATGGTAGAGTTAGCTACAGCTAGATGTGAATGTGAAACAATCAAGCAGAAATTGGAAAGCTATTCCAATTCCCGCTATGTTTTGGATCACATTATTGATGTCCAAAGGAAAAAGGGGGATACAAAATGTATTGGTTACAAATCATGTCCTCCCCCGATGAATCACAATTACTCCAAGTCGCCTAATGACGAGGATATGCCCCGTTTTGAACCTACTGTGCCACTCGGTCTAGATGACTTTGCAGCAGGCCTCGGGTTCACAACTGGTACATCATCCTCGGGGCAATCTGAATCTGAGAATGTGAAAAATTCATCGTCTGTTAAGGAACAGAGTCCTCCGATTATTGAGGATGCTGAGTCTTCGGACGATGAATCTGAAGAAAATGAGAAACCACAGCCTAACTCGGTTGCACCAGACATTCCAATTGAGAATCACATCTTGTGTGATCCACCAGTGAAACCGAGTAAGGCTGAAACACCAAAGGCAATGAAGCCCAGTGTACCTAGCAGTGAAAAGAATAACTTGTTGTATACGCTCAAGGGAGACAACAAAATTTATTCTGACAAAGATTTTCCAATCAAAAATGTAAATCAAGATTTAATTGAGAAAATTTTTGAAGGACGAACTGATAAGTTTTTGGGAAACAAAGGTAACAAAGTGACGGTCACTCAATGTGAACCAATTCCGTGTGAGCTAATTAGAAAACAATACGGAAACAAAAACTGCCAGTTGAGCGAAAACAACAAGTGAATTCTGGAAAGGGTAAGGGCCAGGTACAAGAAAAGAGGGCTCAAAACAAGAATGCTCAAGCACCAAAGGCTCAGCAGCCTAAGACTGAACAACCAAGGGTTCAACAACCTAAAGTTGAGCAGTCTAAGGCTCCTCAACCTAAGGCTGCACAACCTAAAATTCAACAATCTAAGGTTGAGCAACCTAAGGTTCAAAGGGTGCAAAACAAAAGAGCTCAGGCTAAGAAAAGAGAACAGAAAGTGAACTTTGTTGGATCAAAGGGTACGGACAAACTTGAAACATTTCAAAATAAATCTAACATTGAATTTGTAAAACAAGTTAGAATTTTAAAGAGAAATGATGAGAACAATTATACCCAACACACCAATGGATGTGACTTAGGTCCAAGCACATCTAGATCACAAAGTTCAGTATCTGGTTCTTCGTCTGATCATCAACACGTTTCTCCGAGGTTTGTAGAGCGGAGAATGTGTTTTGAATGTGGAACAGTTGGGCACATTGTAAGATACTGCCCATACTTGCAAAAATTGAAAGGAAAAACAAGTGCTCCCCAAGAAACCAATTACCAAAAACAACCGGTTTCCCCGAAACAAGACCCACGTGCCTTAAAAGAAAGGGAAAAGAAGGTAAAACAAAAGAACAAAAAGGTAATTGAGAAGGCCTTAAAATCAGAGGTCAAGGATGAAAAACCTGTACAAGCTAAACCTACAAGTGTAAAACCAGTAAATACAAAAACAATTAAAACAAATACTGGTACAGGACAACAAGCTTGGAGACAAAAACAGGTAATTAAGTCAGGGGGAGCACCAGAGGTTTTATTTCCTAATCATCAAGTGATTGAGATCACTTTCCTTGATGATCAAGGACGACCCAAGTCCACAAAGGCTTGGGTCCCCCTCTCAAATTGATGTGTTAATTGCATGTGCAGGCGGCTCCAGGAGGAACTATTAATAGTCTTTGGATTGTTGATAGTGGGGCTTCCAGGCACATGACTGGCGACTATCGTCTTCTCTTTGATGTTCGAAGTATAAGAGGAGGATATGTTGCATTTGCTGGCGACAAGGGAGGTTATATCACCGGCGAGGGAATGATCTCTAATGGGATTGTGAGTTTCGACAAGATCAATTATGTGAAGCAATTGGATCACAATCTTTTGAGTGTTTCTCAAATCTGCGACAAGAAGTTCACCGTGCATTTTGATGATGCCGGTTGTTATGTGCTGAAGCCAGGATTCAAGATTCCCGCTGAATGGATTCTCTTATCAGCACCAAGAGTTAATGATTTGTATGTCCTTGATATGAGCCAAGCAATAACTCAGTCAAAACAAGTTACTTGCTTCATTTCAAAAGCCACTGAAAAGGAGACGATCTCTTGGCACAGACGGATGGGTCATATTCACCTCAGAAAAATGAATCACCTTTTCAAAAACAACTTGGTGAGAGGTGTCAATGTGAAGAACTTTCAACTTCAAGATGTCTGTGTGCCATGTCAAAAGGGAAAGCAGACCAAGAAATCTCATCCATTGAAGAAGGTTAACACTGTCAACATGCCACTCGAGCGTTTGCATATGGATCTTTTCGGCCAAGTCAAACACAAGAGTGTGCACGGAGAAGTTTTCTGCTTGGTAGTTACTGATGACTACTCAAGATTTTCATGGGTTGACTTCATGGTCCACAAGAGCGAGACTCCAGAAATTCTGAAGAATTTGATCACCTTGTTGGAAAATCTGTATAATCTAAAGGTGAGGCGAATTCGAAGCGACAACGGTACCGAGTTCAAAAACAGGGTTATGGATGAGTTCTGCACTGCGAAAGGAATCCTTCATGAATACAGCTCTCGGTACACGCCACAACAAAATGGAGTCGCTGAAAGAAAGAACAGAACCTTAATTGAGACTGCAAGAACCATGCTGGTTGAGTCTCAGCTTCCAGTTCGATTCTGGACTGAAGCTGTTGCCTCGGCTTGCTACACTTTAAACAGGGTTCTCACAGTGAAAAGACATGGAAAAACGTGCTTCGAACTCCTACACAAGAAGACTCCTGACTTGGAATATCTAGAACCTTTTGGTGCACCATGTACCATGATTGAGCCTGACGGGAAGTTTGGTGCCAAAGCTATTGAAGGTTACTTCCTTGGGTATGCTACTCCTAATCTGCGAGTATGGATCCTGACTACCAAAAGGATTGAAGAATGGGGTGAAGTAAGAGTTCAAAGATATTCTAATCCTCCGAAGCCTTCTGGAGATCCATGGATGTTTGATTATGATGGTCTTTTCGACTCATTCAATCTGCCGACATTTGATGATGATAATGCAATTGCTCAAATGTTGTCTGAAAGCGAGAATGCGACTGGCTCTCAGTTAGCTCGTCCAATCATTGTTGACTCACAAGCGTCTTCTTCTGTCAACAATCTCGCTTCAAATGAGGTGTTTAATGATGATGTCGATTACAATTTGTCATCGGAAGATGAGGAGTATGTTGATGCAAATGATGGTGAAGCACTGCGTCCGGTTCAAGGTACTTCAGAAGCAACGGATCCAGTGTCTGCGCCAATTATCCAAGAAGAAAATGCATCATCTTCTACAACTCACCAGCTTCAGAATGATATCGGGAATTTAAATATCACTAACTTGAGGTCAAATGTTGAAGTTCCTCAAGTTACTGAAACCCGAATTCATAACATTCATCCTCAGCAGAATATTATAGGTGATGTTCTCAGTGGTGTAAGGACAAGGAATCAAATCAGAAACAATGAAAATGCTGGCTTGTATGCTGAGATACGAGAATCGGGACAACAAAATGATTGGTCTTTCGCCTGCTATGTTAGCCAAGAAGAGCCTAAATCTTGGAAGGAGGCATTGAAAGATGATTCTTGGGTGGAAGCCATGCAAGAAGAACTTCAGCAGTTCGAGAAGTTGGGCGTATGGAAATTGGTTGATAGGCCCGATAACTACAAAAAGATCGGAACTCGCTGGGTGTTTAAGTGCAAAAAGGACGACCGTGGGATTGTTGTCCGAAACAAGGCAAGGTTAGTGGTTCAAGGCTTCAGTCAGATTGAAGGTATTGACTACAATGAAGTGTATGCACCTGTTGCTCGTCTGGAGGCTATTAGAATCTTTCTAGCCTACGCATCCTTCAAGAAATTCAAGGTGTACCAGATGGATGTTAAAAGTGCTTTTCTACACGGAGTAGTCGAAGAGGAAGTATATGTCGAGCAACCACCGGGGTTTGAAGATCCATTACATCCTGACAGGGTTTTACTACTTAACAAGGCGTTATATGGTCTTCATCAAGCACCTCGGGCTTGGTATGAAACGTTGTCTACCTACCTGCTGAGCAATGGTTTTAGACGGGGTTTGATCGACTGTACCCTCTTCATTAAAGAAAAAGGTGAAGATCTTCTGTTGGTACAAGTGTATGTCGATGACATTATCTTTGGTTCTACCGATGATAAGCTGTGCAAGGAATTTGAAAAGGTGATGCAAGATCGATTCGAGATGAGTGCGATGGGTGAAATGACGTTCTTCTTGGGTTTGCAAGTTAATCAGTCCGAATCTGGAATTTTTATTCATCAAACCAAGTACGTCGGAGACATCTTGAGCCGGTTCCAGATGTCCGATACGAAGCCAATTTCTACTCCTCTTCCGCAGAATCACGGCATTACTCCGGATGAAGAAGGGGATGCGGTGGATTCTTCACTTTATCGTGCTATGATTGGATCCTTAATGTATCTCACCGCATCAAGACCCGACATTATGTATCCAACTTGTCTTCTCGCTAGGTATCAAGCGAATCCGAAGGTCTCTCACTATGCTGCTGTCAAGAGGATTTTTCGTTATCTGAAGAGTTACCCTGACACCGGGTTATGGTACCCTAAGGATGATAACTTCGATCTCACAGCTTTCAGTGATTCTGATTTCGGCGGCTGCAAGAAAGATGGAAAATCAACTACAGCAGGATGTCAGTTCTTAGGCAATCGCCTAGTCACTTGGCAATGCAAGAAGCAGACATGTGTGGCCATGTCAACATGTGAAGCAGAATACATTGCTGCGTCTAGTTGCTGCTCCCAGGTTCTATGGATCCAACAACAGATGCGGGACTATGGTTTTGAATTCCTAACTACTCCTATTTATGTTGATAATGAGGCTGCCTTACAGATCACTAGAAATCCTGTACAGCACTCGAAAACGAAGCACATCGATATTAAATATCACTTCATACGTGATTGCTTTGAAAAGAGACTTATCGATGTGGTTCATATTCATACCGACCACCAACGTGCCGACCTTTTTACCAAAGCATTTGATAAATCAAGATTTGATTATTTACTTTTGGTAAACGGCATTAAGGTGAAGCAAGAGTAACCGACATCAGGAAATCGTTTTTGTAAATATTTTTCTAAAAACCAAAAATCCAAAAATATTTTTACTTCACTTTATTTTTGAATTTTAGGGGGAGAAAGTTTCAAGAAAAATACAAAAACATTAAAAAACCACAAAAATACAAAAATATGTCTTTAATTTAGTTACTTTCTGCATTTAAGGGGGAGAAAATTCAGAAAAACACAAAAACAATAGAAAAACAAAAATGAGTTTCTTGGCAATATAAGAGAAAGTGATATTACATCAGAGGTCGGTTGAAACATGTCTCCAGAAATCAAAAGAAAAAGAAAATGATAAGTAGCTCTACTAATGATGTACCGGTAGACTCACGATCATTTTAAAATATGCAGGAGATATAAACATAACAGACTGAAAACCGCGTGGGAACCGTTCATTGGCATATGGTCTTGGTACCGAAATTTCGTTTGATAGATTGCCGAGGTTCTGAGATATTCGGGGTTTATGTTGTTTATCATCTGGGTATCATGGTTGTTTCTATAAAAGACAAAGTCTAAGTTCTTCCATGATACCATACATACGTGTACATATCTCATACTGCATTCGACCTCAATAAGTGATAAACAATCACATGTCCATATCAAATAAGTGATAAAATATCACATTTATCCGGGAGTCAAGTTCGTCTCTCTGCTGTACGGAAGTACTGACCTGTTCACTGACTTGCTCCTGTGCCCTCATGCATCGAAAATCAAGTTCCTCATCAATAAGTGACTCTATCACATAGGGCTTGTTTTCAAATTCAAATAAGTGACTTGTTCACATTGTAAATATATACGTTAAAAACGGATGATAAATGGTATACTCCCCAGTAAGATGAACTCTCGTGCATACCTTGATACGGGAATGTGTCGTGAGTGGATGAACACCGGTCGGTAAGTATAAATCATACCTTAAACGTATCTCATTGTATTATGATTACACCTGATCGTTGAGTTTAAGTGGACAACAATATCGGTAATTGTGGTAGAATACTTATCCGCTTCTGTAAAAGAATTTTAAAAGGAAGTGTGTTTTGACAAAAGACCGCAAGCTGATATGATTCTCTTCGCCAGAAACTCGCAAAAATATTGTTGTGTTTGTACATATTTACTTACTGCCTACCCAGATCCCAGCGTGGGAATGATACCATATGGGTGATCGTGGATCGACTCACCAAGTCTGCACACTTCCTGGCTATAAAGGAAACGGATAAGTTCTCCACTCTCGCAGACGTCTATCTTAAAGAAGTTGTTTCGAGGCACGGGGTGCCCACATCCATCATTTCAATCGCGATACACGATTCACGTCAGAGCTATGGCAAGCGATGCATAAATCTTTCGGCTCAAGGTTAGACATGAGCACAGCATATCATCCTCAGACGGATGGACAGTCCGAGCGTACGATTCAAACTCTTGAAGACATGCTTCGGGCATGCGTTACTGATTTCGGCAACGGCTGGGAAAAGCACCTCCCTTTGGTGGAGTTCTCGTATAATAATAGTTATCACACCAGCATCCAAGCCGCTCCATTTGAGGCATTGTACGGGCGTAAATGCCGGTCACCTCTCTGTTGGGCAGAGGTGGGGGATAGTCAGATCACGGGTCCAGAGATTGTAGTGGACGCCACAGAAAAGATTGCACAGATACGACAACGCATGGCGGCAGCACGCGACCGTCAGAAAGCCTACGCGGACAAGCGTAGAAAGCCTTTGGAATTTCAGGTCGGGGACCGGGTATTATTGAAAGTCTCACCCTGGAAGGGTGTGGTACGTTTTGGTAAACGGGGCAAACTGAATCCGCGATACGTCGGACCATTCGAAATCATAGAAAAGATTGGCAAAGTAGCATACAAGTTGAACCTACCAGCTGAACTCGGGGCAGTTCACAATGTTTTTCATGTGTCGAACCTAAAGAAGTGCTTATCAGATGAAACCCTCATCATTCCTTTTAAGGAACTCACTATCGACGAGCGGTTGCAGTTCGTCGAGGAACCAGTTGAAATCACGGACCGGGATGTGAAGGTCCTCAAAAGCAAGAGAATCCCTCTTGTTCGAGTTCGTTGGAACTCCAAACGTGGCCCAGAGTACACCTGGGAACGCGAAGACAGGATGACAGAAAAGTACCCCCAATTGTTCGCGAACAGTACAACCGCTGCTGAGGCTGAAGCTACTACTTCGGAATTTCGAGATCAACGGGGGGAGGATGTGACACCCCAGGAAAATCAGTGAACAATACACTTTACCTAGCTTCCTCAGTGAGTGCATACCAAATTTCGGGACGAAATTTCCAATTAGTTGGGGATAATGTGACAACTCGAACTTTAGACTCGCTTTGTGTAACGCTATGTGCATATGTGAACTAAATTATATGTTTGGATTTAATAAATGTTTTGTTATTGTGTGCTTTGTGTATGTGCGTATGTTAATAACTCGAATCGCACAACACTAGGTAATCAAACCGCACAACATACACATCACTCGCACAAGGCCGTTTGGGCCTCATTCTTGTACGCGGACCATTAGGGCAGCCCATTGAGGGTTCGGCCCACTTCCCTTTCTCGTGAACAAACAACCTTGGGAGGGGTTTTGTTTCTCATTTGTTACAAACACATAACTCACACAAGAACCCTAGTTGCTACTCCTCTCTCTCTCGTTTGCTTGGAACCCGACGGCACAAGATCTCTATTCGGATCACTCTTGTTTCTTCTCTAATCCGGTTAGTACCTGAGATGTTGGTTGTTATTTTGAACGTTGTTGATGAATCGGCTGTTATATGATGATGTTCTTGTGAGTATTGTTGCTATGATGTTATGTGATAACTAGTGTACTTGTATGAATATTGAATGGTTCTCGATGTGATGATGATCATATAATTCAGCTTGCATATTGTCGATTTAGAAACATGTAAATGCTAATCGGGTTGTATACGGTTGCGTTAGAATAGAATGCTTGTTAATCGGCTATTGCATGACAAGAATCGGATCGGCCGTTGTTGATGATTAGGGATCTAGAACATGAAATTGGTCTATATGTTCGAATGTTTGAATGTCGTTCATGTTAATAGAATTAGGGTTCATAAGAGTTCTTGATGTTATTGCCCTGTTTGATCCATAATTGGTTAACCGAATTGTAGGGAGTATGTTAATTGATGGGTGTATGTTTGGTAACACAAGAAACTGTTAATTTGTTATTGAAAAATTGGAAACTATTAACTAGCTTGTAACCGAGTGCATGAAATCCGGAACTTAGTTACAGTCGCACAAGATCAGTCACACAAACTGATCCAGCCGCACAAGGCCTTTCGCTCGCACAAGATCCCCTTGGATCGCACAAGCTGGGATATTGGGCCAGACGTACAGATTGGGCCGTACAAGCCCACACTGATCGCACAACAAATCCTCGGTCGTACAAGACTGGCCTGGTCGCACTGGGCCTACCTGTTGGGCCGAACAAGCCCAAAGTCAGATCGCACAAGCTTACACAGATCGCACAAGCTGACTGTTACGTTAATTGGGCTGTATATGTGTTATTTGATTGTTTGGGCCGGATGGAAGGTTGGGCTGGGCTACTATAGATCGCACAACACGAACTGGATCGCACAATGTTATCCGTATGCTAATTATTTGGGCCATGAATGGTTAAACTGGTTATGTGTGTTTAATGTGTTGACTGTGTTCGTGCATACGTGGTTGTTATGATGTATACGTGCATTACTTGAACCGAACCTGATTTGTATGGTAACCCTGTTAGGACGTGGTTGACCACTGTTAGTTCAAGAACCCTTTCCTCTTTGTGTATCTGCCGAGCAAACCAAGGTGAGTTCACACAGCCAAGGCATGGGATTCCCGGGTTGGGAATTGGGTTGGATATGTTGATATTGAAAGAGTTACTCGTACTTACGCATTCACAAGACTATAGACCATCGTCCTCAGGATAGTCAGGACACGTTACGTAAAGCCTACGTAACCCAGTATTTGCCATTTGTCTCCCGGGTCGGGAGGACACGTTACGTAAAGCCTACGTAACCCAATACCTTCTACTGTCTTCCGGGTCGGAAGGACACGCTGCGTAAAGCCTACGTAGCCCCCCCCCCCCACGCGTACCACTGTCCTCGGGGAAGGGCACGTCACGTAAAGCCTACGTGACCCAGTACGTATTCCTGTTCTCGGTAGAGAAGAACACATGGTTGGAAGTGAGTCTAGTAAGTACCACTAATGAGAAGCCCTCATTAGTAAGGATAAACGTGGGAAGCCCCCACCAGTAATATAAACACAAGGTTTGGGAAGCCCCCACCTTTAGTACACACTAGTATGGGAAGCCCCCACTAGTTAAACTTATACACTATGTTATGAACTTACTTTCTGTGAACTCGCTCAACTAGTTTGTTGATTATTTGCTGCATGCCTTGCAGGACCTTAGGTATACTTGGAGCTTGCACTAGAGGAGAAGCGGGTCGTTGTGGACAAGAACATGTGGATGCTTATTAAACACTTTTACATTCACACATTGATACTTATGTTTTGGGTTTTACATGTAATGCTTCCGCTACATATACAATGTTTGGTTTTGAACATCAATTATGTCTATGGTTACTATTAAATGCTATGTTTGATATAATTGGTGGCTTGATCCTGGTCATGTCACGCCTCCAAGCGGTGGTACTCCGCGTGTGGATTTTTGGGGGTGTGACAAGGACAGTCAAGATATCCCCGGATAATTAAACAATATAAAGACCTAAAACCTCAGATGTTGGCTATCAATCAACGCAAAAATTAAGACCATAAAATCATACGTCATTGGTATGTTACCCACATGGTACATGGTTCGTTATGTTTATATCACTTAGTATTGTTTATCATTTTGAGCGTCAAGCCTATCGTCATATCGCAGTAGATCCTAGTCTTTTCAGCTATGGCACCTTACAAGTGTTAGTCAAGCCCTTTAACACGAAAATTTATATCATTTCCCATATCATGCAATTTTTATTTTTGGCTTTTTTTTGTTTATTTTTCTCCCCCTAAAATAATGCATATCTACAGCAAACTCTTTTTGGATTTTTTCTGAGTTTTCTCCCCCTAAAATATACATCTGTCTCCCCCCTAAATTTGTGAATAAATCTTATGCGCAAATTTACCAAAGAAAGGACGCTTTACGTACAAAGTTATGAACTAAGAAAAAGAAAAAAAATTGCTTAACCGTTCTGTAATCAGATTGAAGACTAGTCAGTTTCAAATCAAAGTACTGAATTTAAATTGTACCTTTTTGCTGATCTTATCTTACATCTCTTATCTCCTCCAAAGGAAACATTTCATCTGTAAAAAAAATTGAACTTTTTACAACAGTGAAATGTTAATCGTTTTATCTCTGGAACAACTGGTATCAATATTCCAGAGATTGTCAACAGCTCCTCCTTGGTTGTCCCTGAAAAATAAGGAGATATCATCAAAATAAGACACTTCCTTTAAACACAATTCCCCTTTCATTTCAAGGATTGGAGATGTTGTCACTTTGCATTTGGGTTTCCAAATTTGTTTCAGCTTAGCAAACGCGTTTGTTGCCTTCGATTGAGCAACTTTAACTGTTGCAGGTTTGTTAGTTTTAGAAACACGTTTTTGTTCCAAAACAGCCTTGCGTTTATTTTTAGCAACATTCCAATCCCATTAGATGGTTTAACCTTGGGATTCACATTCTTCATTGCCTTAAGTGAAGATAACTTAATTGGCTTAGAATGATAGTTATCCTTTGGTGTAACCCTCTTATTTTGCATATAATAGGGAACATAGGGATGATGTGTGCAGTTTCTAGCAATATGACCCGCAATGCCACAGTTGTAGCAAGTTTGTCTTTTCATCGGAAAGACATTTTGAGCAGCTTGATTTGCTCATGTAGGTCCAGAAGGACAAACCAATCCTTTTTATGTTGGATGCGCATGCACATTACTTTCAAACGAAGACGAATTTGGGTGCTTGTATTTGCTGTTAGCGTAAGTCTTGTTGCTCTGAGCACCATTCTTTGTTATTTCTCCCTGATTGGAGCTTTCATTCACCTTGTCACGAGCCTTATGAGGACTATTGCTGCCTGTTGATGATTTGGAACATCGTGATTGTCCTTGATGGGCAGACTTCTTATTCCCTTGATTTTGATCTGCTCGTTTTGGATCCTTTTGCTTGTTGTGAACTGGCTCACAAACATCAGCACAAGAGTGAGTATTGGCATTTTGTTGCACGCTTGGCGATGAACACAATTTCGAGCAATGTATCCAGGAATTCTATAGTTGAAATGTGTCTGTCGTTTCAATGTATGGAGATTCAGAGAGCTAGCAGCATTAGCTGATCCAATGGGTCTAGATGAATGAGCTTGCTTTGGTTGCGTTGCCTGTGTTCCATGTGCCTTTTCTGAGTATCTCGGTGCCTATTGACAAGAACTAGCACATGTATGAAAATTAGGCTTTCGATGATTATCTTCTTTTATATGATTTTCTAATTTATCTGTTGAAGAAGATTCATCTCTGATTTCTGATTCGAAAAAATCATTTTGTGACTCTTTTTCTGGTGTAACCACCTTTTCCTTTACAAGTTAAGATTCATATGACTCGGATGTTTTAGCAACACACGAATCAGATGTATTCAAAAATGGTTCACTAATAACTTCTTTTTTCAAAGATGTTTCCTGATCATCTTATGAAAACGTTTCAGAGGTCCCATTGGATACATCATCAGGGACATCTACTGAGACAGTTTCAGTAGAATGATCAGAATAGTTTTAATCAACACTCTCATTTTCATTTGTTTGTTCAGCTTCAGTTGCTGTTGAACAAGAGACACCACACTCATTATTAACTAAAAAAGAACCATCATCATGCAAAGAGTCTAAATGTTCATCAGAAGCATCAATGTTTTCGCCCCAAAACATTAGGCCCAAAACTAAACACAGAGTTATAAATTTCAAGCATCAAAGGAGTGTCTGAATTAAGTTTTTTTGAAAAATCATCAGAAATCACTACTTGTTCATCACCAACTACATCTTCAACGACTACTTCATCTGCAAGGGAAGAAGAAGCATTAGTATTGTTTGCAGACTTAGAAACAAACTTGATCGGCTGATCTCTTCGTTTTCCAACAGGTTCACTGTTGATTGATGCCTCATTAGTCCTTAGACCATAAGACATAATATTAGCTCTTTCTAACTCCTCTACAGTTATTGGCTAATAGGTGTAGTTGTGGTTAAATGGTGGAGGAACTTTATTGTAACCTAAACCACATCCTTTCTTTCTGTGACAACTCGAATTTCCAAGATTTCTATTACGCATTTATTGCACAATTAGTTGCTGTGAAACTGTAACGTTTTTGATTCAGTTAAGTATATGTGTTGATTATGAAAGTTTTGTCAAATGTATGAATGTGGTGGTGAAACTGTGAATTATTTTGAGATGGTGTGCTATTGTAAATTATGATACTTAGGGATGCATAGAATAATTAGTGAAATCTAAATCATACTTAACCCTAATCTCTTTTCCTAATCATTCACTAATCATCACAAGAATCAAAACACGTACTCTCATATTCTCTAATCCTCTCTACAACCATTTTTTCATCATTCTTGGATTCACAAGTTCTTTGCATCAAGTTTGATTACCAATCCATCTAGAATCAAATCAAGGTAATTGGTTAATTATTGTTTGTGATTAATTGTTGATTGATTGGTACATGTAAACCCTAGTTCTTCACACTACTAGTTCTGTAGTTATTGATTTAATCTTGATGATTGTGAGATAATGTTGATTGTTGTGTAACCCTTGACTGATGTAAGATACAAGAATGATAGGATGATTGATTAAGTTGATTATTGCAATGCAAAGCATGAAGTAGGGTTTTGATCGTAATATTGAAACGTAACTGTTAAATCGTTCATTCTATGCGTCTGTACGTGACTAGGGTTTGAGTTTTGAATGATGAATCATAGTCCGACTTATGTTTAGATCATGTTTACCCGAGTTTTATCAAAGAGTATGCAAGTCCGACCTTTTATGATAATTGTTATCCGAGTTCTTAATGGGTGTTTTTGATCCGATGTTTAACCCTAGATAAGGGTCCGAGTTTCATATATATAAATAACATGAAGGTCCGATGTTTGTTTTTAATAAGTAAACCTATGGTCCGAGGATTTAAAAACAAGGACATGAAGTCCGACTTATATTAGAAGTATAATGTTCCGACTTTAAATAGTGTTATGTGGTCCGAGCTTCTTTATACATTAACATGATCCGAACTTTATTAAAGAAATAAAAGTCGGAGCTTTATATGCATGTAGTCCGAGTTTCACACACTAACATGGTCCGAGTTTCATGAGTGAAACCTGTCCGACTTTGTTTAAGAGTTAAGTGGTCCGAGTTTTTGGACAAGGGATCACCTTGTCCGAGTTTTATAAAGGGGAAACCCCCCCCCACATGGTCCGAGGTTGGGGAAGCTTCCACTTGGTCCGACTTTGTGACCCCTGACCCATGTTGTCCGACTTTCTACACAAGGAACTCACCTGGTCCGACCTTTTAACCCCTCCCCACATCCCTATTGGTCCGAGTTTTTACCCCAACCCCTATGTCCGACCTTTATTAGTGTGTATGGTCCGAATTTGGTCCCCACTTCCTTGTCCGATCTTTATTACAATGCTAACATGTCTGACCTTTATTTGTATATTCATGTCCGACCTTTATGTAAAGGAATGATGCAAATTTGTGATTATGTTGTAGTCCGAATTCTGTAATGCACACATATATGGTCTGTGTTCTGTGTTGATAAGCATGACCTGAGTTATTGATGAGGCATGAATGAATAAGTGGATGCTACTTTCACTACAGTATGTGCTGCACTTTATAATATACTACTGCATGCTACTGTCACTACTATAAACGCTATTGCGATACTGTCTGATATAATGCTAAGTGTTAATGGATGATACTACATGTTTCTGTGCGATACATTACCGTATGATACTATTTGAACACCAAAGAGTTGTAAACATAATTGAAAGTAAAATACTCACAGTGGATTTATGTGCAATGTACCTTAGATCGTGTGCAACGGACTTAAACACTAATTAACCCTAGAAGCAATAACATACCGAGCAAATCAAGGTGAGTTCACACCCTTACTAAGGCATGGGATTCCCAAGGGCTTGGGAATGGGATTATAGGAAAGAGGTTGACTAGATTCGTATACACACTGTTACTAGACTACCATACCATCGTCCTCGGTTGTGCAGGACACATACGTAAAACCTACGTATACTTATGCCACTCGCTATCCTCGGTTGTGAAGGATACTCACGTAAAACCTACGTGAACTTATTATACTCACTACTGCCTCGGTTGTGTCAGGCACTTACGTAAAACCTACGTAAACCCCCGCGTACTCCTATCCTCGGTTGTGAAGGATACTTACGTAAAACCTACGTAAACCCCATACGCGCTACTGTTCTCGGTTGTGAAGAACACTTATGGTTACGCATAGTCTAGTGGATAAATAACATGGGAAGCCCCCACCAATAGAAACCAATATCGGCCCAGTAGAGCCACCTGATAGTCATGAACTTACTATTACGCATTTACTTTCTGTGAACTCGCTCAACTAATTGTTGATCCTCTGTTACATGCCTTGCAGGACGTTAGGTACTTGGAGCTTGCACAGGGAGGCGCGGTCGTTGTGGACAAGGATCGTGTTTACTTTGATTTGAACATTTTGACAAATACACACTTTATTTATGATTGGGCTGTTATGCATTTGCTTCCGCTAAACTTTGATATGATACTTATGTTTTGGAACACCTTTCATATGGATGGGTTTGGTTAATACAATTACTTTTACTTTATACATGGTTCTATATGATTGGTGGCTTGATCCTGGTCAGTCACGCTCCCAAGCGGTGATGCTCCGCAGGTGGATTTTGGGGGTGTGACAGATTGGTATCAGAGCCATTGGTTATAGAGAACTTGGTTTTAATATGGGAAAACATTTTTATTAAAACCAGACTATGACCAGAACAGTGCTCTCAACGATCCACAACGATGCTTCGCTCCACGTGCAAGACTCAACACCCTAGGTAATAAGGTTTATGTTTATTGCCTACATGCTAGAATTGCATAAAACTTTGCTCGTAGTATGCTTACATTCCTTTGCTCACTACTTGTTATTGCTTGAGAACACCAATGTGCTTACACTCTTCTGTCATCGCACTATTCGCGAACCTCTCTAACTCATGTTGCATTTGCTATGAAGATCATGTCTGGACGAATTAACATGACTCAAGCCCAGCTAGAGGCTCTCGTTCAAGCTCAAGTTGCTGCGGCACTTGCAGCTGCTCAAGCAGGTAGTATACCCTGCAGTATAGACACACGCTAGGATCTTTAGATCCTACATTAACTCTCGTATTTAACTTTGTCCTATTCGTACACAATAGGTCAACACGCGCAGCAGCCTGTCTGCACTTTCAAGAATTTCATGGATTGTCTCCCTAGCACGTTCAGTGGCACTGAAGGAGCGGTTGGACTCCTCCACTGGTTTGATAAGCTCGAGTCTGTGTTCGAGATGTGTGAATGCCCTGAGGCTCGCAGGGTTAAGTATGCCACTGGTACTTTGGAAGGGATCGCGTTAACTTGGTGGAACGCACAAGTGCAGATCCTAGGGTTGGCAGCTGCTAACGCCACCCCTTGGAATGACTTCAAGGAACTGATTAAACGTGAATACTGCACTCGGGAAGATATTCATAAGTTGGAAGATGAGCTGTATCATTTGAAAATGACTGGGTCAGAAATCGAGGCTTATACCAAGAGGTCTAACGAGTTGGCTGTGCTGTGTCCAACCATGGTGGACCCTCCATACAAGCGTATTGAGTTGTATCTGAAGGGTTTGGCGCCAGAAATCCAGAGCCACGTAACATCGGCTAATCTTGACAACATTCAGGCTATTCAGCGCCTCGCTCACCGCATCACAGATCAGGCAGTGGATCAGAACAGACTGCCAAAGCGTATCAGCGCTACTGCTACTGCTACTGCTTCTACTACACTTGCTACTCCCAGTGAAAACAAGAGAAAATGGGATGGGGATTCTAGCAAGGGATCAGCTTCAGTGCAGTCACAAGTTCAGCAACGAAAGACAGACAGTTACCAGAGTCCCAGTCAACACTCCTCAGGCAGCCACAGGCAGGGCGGGTATCGAGGGAACTTACCAAAGTGCAACACCTGCAACAGACACCACAGTGGCCAGTGTAACAAGGGTCGCTGCCAAAGATGCCTCAAGATGGGTCATGAGGCCAAAGATTGTAGAAGCCCTCGACCTGCGAATCAGAACCAGCAGCAGCCACCAGCACAGCAGAATCAACAGCAGGGCAACAAAGGGTGTTTTCATTGCGGTGCAGAGGGTCACTTCAAAAGGCACTGCCCTCAGCTGAACAGGAACCAGAACAACAACAACCATAACAACAATCAGGGTAATGGCAACAACAACAACAATGGTGGGAACAACAACGACAATGAAGCAAGGGGTCGTGCGTTTGTGTTGGGGCAGGGTGATGCAAGAAATGATCCCAACGTCGTTATGGGTAAGTTTCTTCTCGACGATATTTATGTTACTGTTTTATTTGATTCGGGTGCGGATACGAGCTATATGTCTTTGAAAATGAGTAAATTGTTAAAACGTGCACCCACACCCCTAAACACCAAGCATGTTGTAGAGTTAGCAAACGGTAAAAGTGTAGAGGCCACACAGATAATTAAGGGTTGTAGCATTGTCTTAGCTGGTCAGACTTTCTCCATCGATCTTATTCCTATAGTTCTGGGTAGTTTCGACATTGTCATCGGCATGGATTGGTTATCTAAGCAGCAGGCAGAGATTCTATGTAAGGAGAAAATCATTCGCATTCCTCGTTCGGGAAAGGAACCTCTCGAAGTTCAAGGCGACAAGAGTGGTGCTGTGGTTGGCATCATCTCTTTCTTGAAGGCTCAGAAATGTTTACGAAAGGGCCATACGGCTATCTTGGCACTAGTTACTGATGCAGCGACGAAAGAGAAAAGAATAGAGGATATTCCAGTTGTACGAGAATTTCCTCAAGTGTTTCCAGAAGATTTACCTGGCCAACCGCCTCATCGTCAGGTCGAATTTCAAGTCGAGCTAGCTCCAGGAGCAGCACCTATAGCTCGCGCACCTTATCGTTTAGCTCCATCTGAACTGGAAGAACTGTCAAAGCAACTACAAGAGCTCTTGGATAAAGGCTTCATTCGTCCAAGCTCTTCGCCTTGGGGAGCTCCAGTACTATTCGTGAAAAAGAAGGATGGCACTTTCAGAATGTGCATTGATTATCGCGAACTGAACAAGGTTACAGTGAAGAACCGCTATCCTCTTCCGCGTATTGACGACTTATTCGACCAGTTGCAAGGGTCGAGCTACTACTCCAAGATTGATCTAAGGTCTGGTTATCATCAGCTGAGAGTCCGCGAGGAGGACGTCTCCAAAACAGCATTCAGAACTCGCTACGGTCACTACGAGTTTCTTGTTATGCCATTCGGGCTTACGAACGCGCCTGCAGTCTTCATGGATCTTATGAACAGGGTGTGCAAACCTTATCTTGACAAGTTCGTCATTGTCTTCATCGACGACATTCTGATCTACTCCAAGAGTCAGGAGGAGCACGAGCAGCATTTACGTCTTATCTTGGAACTTCTTCGAAAGGAGCAACTGTACGCAAAGTTTTCAAAATGCGACTTCTGGCTTTGTGAAGTCCACTTCTTAGGCCATGTGGTGAACAGGGATGGGATCCATGTCGATCCATCCAAGGTAGATTCGATCAGGAACTGGCCTGCACCGCGTACACCAACGGAAATACGCTAATTCTTGGGTTTGGCGGGGTATTACAGGCGATTCATTAAAGACTTCTCCAAGATCGCACAGCCGCTTACTATGCTGACACAGAAAGGTGTTACCTATCGTTGGGGTAATACACAAGAAACGGCCTTCCAGTACCTGAAGGATAGACTATGCAGCGCACCTATTCTCTCACTGCCCGAGGGCACGGATGACTTCGTGGTTTATTGTGACGCATCGATACAGGGGCTTGGTTGTGTATTGATGCAGCGGGATAAAGTTATTGCCTACGCCTCTCGTCAACTCAAGGTTCATGAACGGAACTACACGACGCACGATTTAGAGCTGGGAGCTGTTGTTTTTGTGCTTAAGATATGGCGACACTACCTGTACGGTACCAAGTGCACTATCTACACCGATCACAGGAGTCTCGAGCATATCTTCAAGCAGAAGGAATTGAATATGCGTCAACGACGATGGGTCGAGCTACTTAATGATTACGAATGCGCCATCAAGTACCATCCAGGCAAGGCCAATGTTGTGGCTGACGCTCTCAGCCGGAAAGACACTCTACCTAGACGCGTACGAGCCTTGCAGCTCACTATTCAGTCTGATCTTCCTGCACAGATACGAGATGCTCAGGTGGAAGCATTGAAACCAGAAAACGTAAAGGCTGAAGCTTTACGTGGTTCGAGGCAACGAATGGAACAAAAGGAAGACGGCGCCTACTATGTCACGGGGCGTATTTGGGTCCCACTTTATGGCGGTTTACGAGAGCTTGTGATGGATGAAGCATACAAGTCTCGCTACTCCATACATCCAGGGTCGGATAAAATGTACCACGACCTCAAAACAACATATTGGTGGCCTAGCATGAAAGCCCACATCGCTACTTACGTCGGCAAGTGTTTGACATGCGCAAGGGTCAAAGTGGAGTATCAGAAACCAGTGGGCCTACTTCAACAACCCAGGATACCACAGTGGAAATGGGAAGAGATTTCCATGGATTTTGTTACAGGCCTACCTAGATCCCAGCGTGGGAAACGGATAAGTTCTCCACTCTCGCAGACATCTATCTTAAGGAAGTTGTTTCGAGGCACGGGGTGTCCACCTCCATCATTTCGGATCGGGATGCACGATTCACGTCAGAGCTATGGCAAGCGATGCACAAGTCTTTCGGCTCACGGTTAGACATGAGCACAGCGTATCATCCTCAGACGGATGGGCAGTCTGAGCGAGCGATCAAAACTCTTGAAGACATGCTTCGGGCATGTGTTATTGATTTCGGCAACGGCTGGGAAAAGCACCTCCCTTTGGTGGAGTTCTCATACAATAACAGCTATCACACCAGCATACAAGCCGCTCCATTCGAGGCATTGTACGGACGTAAATACCGGTCACCTCTCTGTTGGGCAGAGGTGGGGGATAGTCAGATCACGGGTCCAGAGATTGTAGTGGACGCCACGGAAAAGATTGCACAGATACGACAACGCATGGCGGCAGCACGCGACCGTCAAAAAGCATACGCGGACAAGCGTAGGAAGCCTTTGGAATTTCAGGTCGGGGACCGGGTTTTACTAAAAGTCTCACCCTGGAAGGGTGAGGTTCGATTTGGTAAACGAGGCAAGCTCAATCCACGGTATGTTGGACCGTTCGAAATCATTGAGAAAATAGGCAAAGTGGCCTACAAGCTAAACCTACCAACTGAACTCGGTGCAGTTCACAATGTATTTCACGTGTCGAATCTGAAGAAGTGCTTGTCAGATGAGACCCTCATAGTTCCTTTTAAGGAACTCACTATCGACGAGCGGTTGCAGTTCGTCGAGGAACCAGTTGAAATCACGGACCGGGATGTTAAGGTCCTCAAAAGCAAGAGAATCCCTCTTGTTCGAGTTCGTTGGAACTCCCGTCGTGGCCCAGAGTACACCTGGGAACGCGAAGACCAAATGAAAGAAAAGTACCCCCAGTTATTCGGAACCAATGCATCCACTACTGAGGCTGAAGCTACTACTGCGGAATTTCGGGACGAAATTCCAAATCAACGGGGGGATGATGTGACACCCCAGGAAAACCAGTGAACGACATAACTTACCTAGCTTCCTCAGTAACCGCATGCTAAATTTCGGGACGAAATTTCTTTTAAGTTGGGGATAATGTGACAACTCGAATTTCCAAGATTTCTATTACGCATTTATTGCACAATTAGTTGCTGTGAAACTGTAACGTTTTTGATTCAGTTAAGTATATGTGTTGATTATGAAAGTTTTGTCAAATGTATGAATGTGGTGGTGAAACTGTGAATTATTTTGAGATGGTGTGCTATTGTAAATTATGATACTTAGGGATGCATAGAATAATTAGTGAAATCTAAATCATACTTAACCCTAATCTCTTTTCCTAATCATTCACTAATCATCACAAGAATCAAAACACGTACTCTCATATTCTCTAATCCTCTCTACAACCATTTTTTCATCATTCTTGGATTCACAAGTTCTTTGCATCAAGTTTGATTACCAATCCATCTAGAATCAAATCAAGGTAATTGGTTAATTATTGTTTGTGATTAATTATTGATTGATTGGTACATGTAAACCCTAGTTCTTCACACTACTAGTTCTGTAGTTATTGATTTAATCTTGATGATTGTGAGATAATGTTGATTGTTGTGTAACCCTTGACTGATGTAAGATACGAGAATGATAGGATGATTGATTAAGTTGGTTATTGCTATGCAAAGCATGAAGTAGGGTTTTGATCGTAATATTGAAACGTAACTGTTAAATCGTTCATTCTATGCGTCTGTACGTGACTAGGGTTTGAGTTTTGAATGATGAATCATAGTCCGACTTATGTTTAGATCATGTTTACCCGAGTTTTATCAAAGAGTATGCAAGTCCGACCTTTTATGATAATTTTTATCCGAGTTCTTAATGGGTGTTTATGATCCGATGTTTAACCCTAGATAAGGGTCCGAGTTTCATATATATAAATAACATGAAGGTCCGATGTTCGTTTTTAATAAGTAAACCTATGGTCCGAGGATTTAAAAACAAGGACATGAAGTCCGACTTATATTAGAAGTATAATGTTCCGACT
Organism: Helianthus annuus; assembly: GCF_002127325.2. Taxonomy (NCBI): domain Eukaryota; kingdom Viridiplantae; phylum Streptophyta; class Magnoliopsida; order Asterales; family Asteraceae; genus Helianthus; species Helianthus annuus. Next base: position 80,494,197 of record NC_035434.2, on the reverse strand, counting down.
TTAAATAGTGTTATGTGGTCCGAGCTTCTTTATACATTAACATGATCCGAACTTTATTAAAGAAACAAAAGTCGGAGCTTTATATGCATGTAGTCCGAGTTTCACACACTAACATGGTCCGAGTTTCATGAGTGAAACCTGTCCGACTTTGTTTAAGAGTTAAGTGGTCCGAGTTTTTGGACAAGGGATCACCTTGTCCGAGTTTTATAAAGGGGAACCCCCCCCCCCCACATGGTCCGAGGTTGGGGAAGCTTCCACCTGGTCCGACTTTGTGACCCCTGACCCATGTTGTCCGACTTTCTACACAAGGAACTCACCTGGTCCGACCTTTTAACCCCTCCCCACATCCCTATTGGTCCGAGTTTTTACCCCAACCCCTATGTCCGACCTTTATTAGTGTGTATGGTCCGAGTTTGGTCCCCACTTCCTTGTCCGATCTTTATTACAATGCTAACATGTCTGACCTTTGTTTGTATATTCATGTCCGACCTTTATGTAAAGGAATGATGCAAATTTGTGATTATGTTGTAGTCCGAATTCTGTAATGCACACATATATGGTCTGTGTTCTGTGTTGATAAGCATGACCTGAGTTATTGATGAGGCATGAATGAATAAGTGGATGCTACTGTCGCTACTGTATGTGCTGCACTTTATAATATACTACTGCATGCTACTGTCACTACTATATACGCTATTGCGATACTGTCTGATATAATGCTAAGTGTTAATGAATGATACTACATTTTTCTGTGCGATACATTACCGTATGATACTATTTGAACACCAAAGAGTTGTAAACATAATTGAAAGTAAAATACTCACAGTGGATTTATGTGCAATGTACCTTAGATCGTGTGCAACGGACTTAAACACTAATTAACCCTAGAAGCAATAACATACCGAGCAAATCAAGGTGAGTTCACACCCTTACTAAGGCATGGGATTCCCAAGGGCTTGGGAATGGGATTAAAGGAAAGAGGTTGACTAGATTCGTATACACACTGTTACTAGACTACCATACCATCGTCCTCGGTTGTGCAGGACACATAAGTAAAACCTACGTATACTTATGCCACTCGTATCCTCGGTTGTGAAGGATACTCACGTAAAACCTACGTGAACTTATTATACTCACTACTGCCTCGGTTGTGTCAGGCACTTATGTAAAACCTACGTAAACCCCCGCGTACTCCTATCCTCGGTTGTGAAGGATACTTACGTAAAACCTACGTAAACCCCATACGCGCTACTGTTCTCGGTTGTGAAGAACACTTATGGTTACGCATAGTCTAGTGGATAAATAACATGGGAAGCCCCCACCAATAGAAACCAATATCGGCCCAGTAGAGCCACCTAATACTCATGAACTTACTATTACGCATTTACTTTCTGTGAACTTGCTCAACTAGTTGTTGATCCTCTGTTACATGCCTTGCAGGACGTTAGGTACTTGGAGCTTGCACAGGGAGGCGCGGTCGTTGTGGACAAGGATCGTGTTTACTTTGATTTGAACATTTTGACAAATACACACTTTATTTATGATTGGGCTGTTATGCATTTGCTTCCGCTAAACTTTGATATGATACTTATGTTTTGGAACACCTTTCATATGGATGGGTTTGGTTTAATACAATTACTTTTACTTTATACATGGTTCTATATGATTGGTGGCTTGATCCTGGTCAGGCACGCTCCCAAGCGGTGATGCTCCGCAGGTGGATTTTGGGGGTGTGACACTTTCGTTTGCCATACTCTAGTTGTTTATCACACAAGTCTTTGGCCAATTTACTAGAAGTATCATATTGGGTAAATTACTTTTTGAGTCCATGTGTTTTATGTGTTTTAACTAGTTGAGTCCAAAAGTGAAAAGTTTAACGACCTGAGTCCCTATAAGCATTTTCTTTAACCATTTGAGTCCATTTTTTGATGTCTGTTAAGTTAGCTGTTAAGTCCCCCATGTGCAGTCCGTGTGAGGGGTATTTTCGTCCATTTAACCACCTATTAAGCCTTAATTACACCTATATTTATCTCACCAACCTCAATTAAAACCCTATTTTCACCTCCAAATCTTACACTCGCTCACAATTCCACTGATAAACTTCAATTCATCTCGTTGATCATCATCTAAAATCGAACGAAGAACAATGGCGAATCTTCACGACATCTCAACGTGGTGTATTTGTGGTTATGGACAGCATTTCGATCCGTTTGTGCAGTATGGTAAGCAGTTGATAACCCAAATCTCATCTCTGTTTTAACATGAAACTTTTACAGTAATTTCACCTGTGTTTTACTTCATTTCAGTTGGTAAGCCTACAATATCTTCTGCAAACTTAATTGAATCTGGTTTTTCTTCTCCAAGTGGTCTTGAAGTGCCAACAGTGGAATTCCTGGGTTGGAACCTAATATGCTCTCCACTTCTCTTGCTACAGCCGATACAGTGTATAACCTAACCTTTCTTGTGGTCAAACAAGTATGATTATCAAGGAAAGTTTTTAAACACATGGCTGCTCATTTCGAGATCTGGAAACATGAAGAACCAATTCACATGTGGGCTTTGGAAACCTAATCCTTTTTGGTGGTTGGGAAGTAGGGTTGGAAATATTTAATGCACCAACATCCACTGTTGAACATTCTCCTTTGTGAGTTCGGATCGGTTCACTGAAGAACACAATATCTGCGTATCGTTTCATTTACGTGCGGAATCCGTTAACGAAATGGTAACCGTATGAATCGAATCGTAAATAACAATTGTTTATTACATTTCAATCGTGAATCGGACAGAGTTTCGACGCTCTACGACACTAAAACACCTAATCTAGATCAGAACTTGAAGAGTGTTGTTGAAGATCTGCTTGTGCGGAGTTGTTGTTCTCTAATCTCTATCATCCGGATGGACATTTGTGGTATTTATAATAGTCCTCCATCCGGACCAGCATGCAGTCAACATCCGGACGAATGAAGTCTTACCTCATTTAACTGAAATAGCTTTTATCTTCATCCGGGCGAATGTGCAAGATTCCTCAAACGTGATAACTCATGCAAAGTTCTCAAATTTCCATGCATGTAATGTTGATTACTGATGTAATTATGATGTAGTAATGTCACACCCCGACCACGTAAAACAACAAAACGTGGCGGAAACGTCGGGGAGTGTTGTAACAGAATCATTGTTTCACAACCATGGAATAAATAATTTTGTTTTATTGAATAAATGAACTTATTGTTTAATACAATCAAATAAGTTCAACTATTATCTTTCAAGTTTTAAAGTCGCTAAGGCACGAGTCCATCCTATGTGTAGCATATATCATTAATCATCACAAAGCAGCACCTGAAACATGTATAAAAATAGGTATGTCAGCATAAAAATGCCTGTGAGATACATAGGTTTTATTGTATTTAGGATTCATGACTTATGAGTTTAAAGAAAAAGTTCTTAATAAAAGTAGTCATGATCCTTGTAAAAGGTTTTCTTTTATAAATCATTTATAAGAAATCAGATGATATAAAATAATAATACATGGGAAATTAAATAAGTAAATAGAATAAGTTTGTATAAAATTATATTATTTGAAAATTAATATTTTGATAAAAAGATTCATAGTATATATGAAAATATACTTTGGTTTTAAGAAAGTCGAATAAGTAATATATTAAAATATATTTTAGTTCCAAAACCATTAACCCAAGTGTACTAAATAACACCACAGTATGTAATGTGATGAAAACACTTATATATAAGAAGTACCAGCGGCGTATCTACCATGTTTTCATCATTTTACACCCGTCCCGTTATCTAAACACTAACAAAAAAACCAGTCATTAAGTAAATAGTATATTAACCATACTTTAGTTGGTAAAATAAATAAGTTTTCAGTAGTATATCAAAAGTATACTTTGGATTTATAAATAACATATTAAACTATGCTTTGGTTATGAAAATAACATATTAAACTATACTTTGGATTTTGAGAATAACATATCAAACTATGTTTTTATGATTAACAAAATATATGTTGGTTTTTGTACAATATCCCATTTGAGAGCATATCAAACTATACTTTTGGGAGTATAACTTAATATACAAAAATAATGTGATTTATGAATTCATTCAGACCTAGTGCATCAAAATACACCTTTGAGACTTTAGAAATACCACAAAGGCAATCCCTATTTGAATGGAGCAACAAATTGGTTTCAGGCATTCCATGACAACAGGAATGGGGTGTCAAATCCTATAGCGCTATATCATATTACCAACCGGACTGGTGAACAAAAATGAGTACTATTCCAACAATTTAATTTTATAATATTTGAAGAATCAGAGTTTACACCATAGAGAGTCATTTAGTTTGTCAAAAGGTAAGTATTAACATGTATAATCAATTATACTTTGAAATCATGAAAATAACAGATAGGTACACATGCTTCACCCCAAAACATTTGAAAACAGTAAAAGAGGGGACTATGTACTCACTTGAGAGTGCTTAGGAGTCTTGAACAACTACCAAGCAAAGCTAGAGGGGCACGGAATCAAACGGCACCTAATATTGATAACTACATAAATAAACCAGACCTAAATCGGGAGATCGGATAGTATGGGGTCTCGTGAACCAAATGAGCGTGGGAACTCATATGATATGGTCTAACAAGGCCTACATACTAAAATGAAATCTATCCTAAGTGCTTTCGACCCATTATGATCCATTAAGATAGCTTACGCTACTTTAACGTGTCGCGCGTGCAATGCGCGTTCAAGACGTCTAACTAGCCCTATGACAAGTATTATATGCCAAAACATGTTTAAATATGTTACATAATCAGTTATGTGACAAAAATTTAGGTTACATATGCTTAATTACCAATTATATATGAAAAGGGCATTTTGGTAATTTACCTAAGGCATATAAAGTACTTATCATACAACTAAATAAACTAGGTGATCATAAGGTATAACCTTGGAAGGTTATTCCCTATGCAACTATGGTCACTAAACATGTTTGGTCGAATCCTAATGATCGACCAAACGGGTCGTGTTCGAAAGTCTAAGCGGGTGTTTAGTCCGCTTGACTTACGACTCTACACAAGCACTAAACTAAAAGTGACGAGCTAAACATGTCGAAACATGTTTAACAAAGTTAGAAAACAGGTTTGGTATCAAAACAAATGGTTTTGATACCTAAAGGTAGCCTGGTTACAAAATACGCGAGAATACGTATTCTGGCCGAAGCTACGACTCGTCACTGAGCCTAGATAACGTGGAAATCAGTAGGTATAGTCACTAGGGACTATGACGATCGTGATTACGCTCACGTTATGAAGTTCAAATGAACTTCGCGTTGACCATAAACTGGTCAAAGCAGATAGTCAAACAAAGTTTAACTTTAATGATAAAAACGAATGAAAAGAACGAAATAATACTTACAAAAGGTCCCCGCAAGCTTTGATTTCCCAAGTAATCTCAGGTATGAAGTGATTAGCACTTCAACTTAGAGATATCTCAGAAAATCAAGTGTGGGTTTTGCAAGTGAAGGGTGGGGGGTATTTATAGGATTTCTAGAACCGTTAGGATCATTTCTTGAAACCCGAGCTTCGATCCAAGCCTTACACTTGTGCCCCTTGTTTTGAAATACCTTGGGCACTCGAAACCAGCCCCTAGGAAGCCCCAAAACCATTTGCAAGTGTTGGAAACAGCTGGAACAAGCTGTTATACACTTTTTGCACATCTGGCAGTCTTACACGGGCCGCGTAAGGGGACACCTAGGGTTTACGCGGGCCGCCTGAGCCCCAGGTCTGCACAGTAAGTTTCCATAATTGTAGTTTTAGTCCCTGCATGTGTTTAAGGCCTTTTTCGATACGTTTAAGGCCCGTTAAACCATTTTTCAGG